>NW_009647437.1:2129619-2147119 GCF_000708025.1 Charadrius vociferus
GGATAAAAGAAATCAAGCCTAAATGCAGAGTTGTGATGAAAGCAGCACTAAATATTTTACTCACAATGGCACTCACCTCCAAAATGCTTAAATGTAACCCTAAAACAGATCAATATGAAAAGATTATTGTTTTCAGTCTTCTCTGCTAGGTGATTTTCAAATAAGCAGTTTTAATAGCATTTCTAAGTCAGTGTATACTTACAGATAAACCAGTGGGATTTTGTTACTCTGTTTATCTGGAATTCTAGCTTTTACGGCGAAAATAATTGGAAACAAAACATTTCCCAGCCATCAATTTCTTCTTTCTGATTTACTAAACATGTCCATATGTAGTTATTGCTTGTATTTGGAAGATTGGTAGCAGTTTCAGAGGAGAAATATGCTACAATTGCAAATTCAGGTAGTCATCTGGCAGTCGGAGGGGGAAGCCTTTCTGGGGTTTTTTTGTGGTAAAGGGAGCTCAGTAATTTACTGCTACTTATACCTTAATATTGAACAACGTTTTATGGCATGTTTTTTAGTCTGTAAGAGAAATCCAGTTGATTTTTCAAACAGGACCCAATACCTTGCTGTGGATGAGAGAGCTGGTCCGTCCTTCCCCTCTCCACCTCCGGGCCTGATTCTGCCCAGCCGAGCATCCAGAGCTCACCTCTGCAGCCACCGCCGCAGCAGCGGCACCCCTTTATGTGCTCCAAAATCTGAAAGAATTTTTGCCAGTGACTTCAGAAAATCCAAAGTCCGGTGAAATAAATAGGAGTCTTAAGACTGATTTCAATTTAATTTGAACCTGAGTCTGCTCAGAAAGGAAAAAGCAGTCTCTGATAGGCAGAATTTCTTAAAATATTGCATTTGGGTTTCTAGCACAGGGAAATGCTCCATAATTGCATGAAGTCCCTCCTGACCGTACAGAAGCTATTCGCTGAAGTCTTTCACTGCCTTTATTTGTCACTTTTCTGCCTTTAAATACATCACCGAAAACTGGAACTGAGACTTACTGAAGCCTTCTACAAGTACATAAATATTTCCCAGTAGTAATAACACGGTACTAAATATTGTAATACCTCCACATTAAAAGTGCCACTGTGACACTGCATGTTTTAAGCTACAAAATTTTTTCAGAGGAAGAGAAAACATTAGTAGTAAAATAATGTCCTTGCTAAATGCAAGTCACTATGAAAGATAATGAAAAAACTTACTGTAAAACCTCCGAGTTCTTTTTCTTTTCTTCCCCTCTCTCACTGTAGCATGAACATGTGGTGAAAAGTCAGAATTGTGCAGAAGAAAAATATTCCAAGACACTGTTAAAAGTGCCTTTCCCTTCCCCACAGCCCAAGGGAACACTGACTATTTCAATAATCAGTGCGAACTTTTTGGTTATGATTTCTGTTTCCTTTCTCTGTCTCTCCCTCCCTCTCAATTTTTTTCCACCATCGTATGAGTATTACTGTTTTCTCAATAAAGGAAGTGGAAGAGCTGCGTGACAGCATTTATTTTAAGAAAACACAAAACGGGTATTAAAATGAGAGGTAGTTTAAAAAGAAACTATCGGGCGGTAATTAGAATGTTAAGAGAGGGGCAGAAAGATGACAAATACTGCAGGAGAGTGAATTATAAATACCGAGCTTTTGCTCAGCATGAAAAGCCACACCTATGGAGAACAAATTCCATGCATTTTACCTTCATCCCAGCTTCACCGGGGATCAGTGTTCAGATGTGAATAACCATGGATTATCGTCAGTATAATGGAATCCTGCAATTTACCAAAAGGAGCAGGAAAAATGGACTTTCGCTAGAACTTTCATACTTTTCAGTCAACCTTTAGTAGTCAGACATATGGACTATGTTAGCACTTCAGGTTACTGGCCCAAAGTCAACCTTGAAAATTAATTTCCCAGAAATATAGAAATTGCCATTTTTCACACCTTGGATAGGGAAGGCCAAACCAAGTAAAACTAAAACCATTCAAATACTAGATTTGAATTAGTTGATTTCCTCTAAAATAGCAGCTCGATCAGGATGACAGAAATTTTTGTATACAGAGGCATGTGACCCATCACAAACCTGGTTATAATTATGGATTTCAAAACAGTATCTAATAAGCCAAGGTCCAGACAGCAGCACACAGTAGTGGAACGCGTCCAGTATTCATTAAAGATGTACAATCTAGAAGTCCAGGGTTTAAAGACAGTTTTCAGACACAATTTTCCCACTTGTCTCAGGAATAAGGTAGAATAGCAAAAACAGAGGTAATAAAACGTGGTCAACCTCAATGACTTGGCGTGCATTCTTGGCAATAGTAAAATAGAGAGACCACAGCTTAGCTCTGAGAATGAACTTGCAACACCCTGAATTTTGCATCCTTTTCTTTCTGTGGCTGTTTTTGTTGGATCAAAGAAATCATCCATTTGCCCATATTTTCAAAGATGACACACCAAAACCTCATCCACCGTAAAAATACACTTAAGTACACCACCGTCTCTGGGAAATAGCACTTTTCTCTTTGTGAATTATTTTGATTCACCAATTATCACAAAAACTGGAAAGAGATACTGATATCCAGTAAAGATGGAAGAATTACAGCGTGGAAGGATAAAATCATGATTCTTTACTTGGCTTTTCTGTTACTGGTTTTGGGCCCGTATGAGAACACCTCTGGCTAGGTTGCCTGCAAGGTCTGAACCTGTAAACCCTGGATTTAAAATCAAGATCCGCAGCTCCTGGAGGTAAAAGGTGAAGCCCATTAGTGAAGAGACAGAGCAGACTCGTAAAATTCCATATGTGCTATTGCCACAAGGGGGGAACACATCCCAGTGCCAGGGTGGGAAATATCCAGATTAACTGTCCAGCCTACAGTTGCCAAAATAAGAACCGAAAGCGCAGTGTGTAAATACATACATACATAATCATCCAGAGGAGCTTTTACCTTTGGATTGCATATTTGCAATAACTCACCCAAATGGCAGTTTAATTTACAATAATAAAGCCATATGCATTTGCTATTATATAGTCTTTCTCCAAAAAAATACTTTTTGGACTTGGTAAACTTTGCCTCCAAATGCTGCTTATTCATAGGAAAAACCCCTTGTTTTAACAGACAGCCATGCCTGGCAAAAGAGTCTTTTGCAAATGTACCTCTCATTGAAAAATACCCCATTCGGTTCCTGTTTAGGAGACTGATGTTCCTTCTAGTACAAATCTATGCTGCAAATAACACTAAGGAGATTGTGACTTTAAAAGAACGAGTTTCATTATTTGGCTTCAGCACAGTGTGACAGGGATGCAGAGGGTAAAATCTCTGGATCGTATACCAAAATAAACATTTCAAATCTAATACACACGCACACACACAGAGAGAACAGTTAAAGTGTAACATTCCTTAACCTAATATAAAATTTGGTACAACTGAATCTGTTAGGAAAAAAAAATAATCACCATGTTTATAATACATATTCTATTAAATTAATCAGAAATATTTCTCTGGATCGAGCCATTTCTGGCTTCTAAAGGTGCACAGGTACTCTGCATCATTCTGAAAGATGGTCAGAACCAGGACTGTATGTCGATATGTAAATAGCCCTGTGACGTGACGGTGTTACTCTTGTACTGAAACCCCAGGGGCCCTCCCCAGTCAAGTACTGCGCAGGATGGAGCGCAGGGGCCATGCTGATGTGTAGGTGCGGAGAGAACCACTCAGCACCTCCAGGAATCAGGTTGCAATGCGGTGCAGCCAGCACAGTGGGGTGCGAGGCAGTAAAAATTAGATTTGCCACCAAAAAAAAAAAAAGAGAAAAAAAAGCTAGATATGACTCCTCACTTTCACTGAAGTTTAGACATATGTCAGGAAACTAGAGCCAGTATGGGTCCTCGATAAGCTAGTTTCAACAACCAAAAATATTGCTACGATGGTAATAACTTGAGATTTTCTCTCAAAAGCAGAACAGAATTTTAGCCAGTTTTCTGGAGCAAAGCATGAAATCCTTTAAAGTAAATCGCTTCCCATTTCCCCTGTGCTGCACAACAGCTTCCTTCTTCTTGTGCCCGAGAATGCCGGAGTCCCGGGGACAACTGGGGCTGCCCGCCTCCCGCTGCGTGCCCAGCCGGCTCTGCCCTTGCACGGCGAAGGTGCGTGGGGATTTGCCAATTTGCTCGCTCTGACCAGATGAACATCTCAATTACTAATTCTCACCAACCAGCTACAGACACTTGTATCCACAGCTGAAAACAGACTTTTTTTTTTTTTTCCTCCCTTGGAATGGGAGGAGGCGTAAGGAAAGAAGAGAAGAGACAGAGAGGCAGTTCAATGTTTGCACTTATCATCAGGCAGGGATTCATTGCTGAAAGAACTCCCAATTTTAAAGTGCGTAACTTGGTTTGTAACAGCTAGTGAGGTTTGCCTCGAACTGAACGAAAAACTCATGGTTGTCTTCCAGCAAAAGTTGTTTTTGCTGTTCCGTACCCATGATTTCCTGGGGTAATTCTTGTCAGAGGCAGCCTGTCCTTCCTATTCTTCCAGCTCCTCTGGAACTCCATCTGTTCCTCTCCCCCACCGCTGATATACAAGACTGCCCTGGTGCATGAGAAGGCAGGGTGTTTGCTTTCAAACAGGAAGAAAAAAGGACGGAGTCCATCTGGGGTACAAATTTAACCACGGGTTCCTTGTATGACTAAGTGAGACTATGTACCATCCTAATTTTCCCTTGAAAATATGACACAGACAGAGGCCTGTGAATACATTCATGCTTGAAATGAATTTAAGCAACGCCGTGCGAAAGGGCAAAGAGTGCTTCGTTTCAGAGGGAGGTCAGGCTCTACTGCTATCCTGAGATGTCACAAGGAACGACTAAAAATAACTACCAGAAGTAGGGTCCACATTTGCTGTGTACCAATTAAGTGGGACCCGGCATGGCCTAGGTCATGTATAGATGGCAGCGAATGTAAACGCAGCCCGGGTCTTGCATTTCCCCCTTCTGAACTAGCTGAGGAGACAGGCAGACCCCCCCAGCTGTTCCTGTGCATATGCCTCGGTTCACTCTTCCTGCTGCAGATTGATGCTTCCAGTGAGCGCTGGTACGGCGATGGATGGCATCCAGAATGACTCATAACAAAGAGCATATGGCAGGACTAGACGTAGCGATCTAACATCTGTTGCACTGCTTATTATTAAAATTTCTCACTTCTATTTGAGCTAGTAACCAAAACCAATAAATATTGTCTTCACAGATCCTACCTGAGGAAATCCCATATCCTCTTGGTTTTGTCACCACTAATTCTGTTCAGTGCAAAAGATGAGAATTATTTTATTCTGTAGGCATTTTAAAACCATCACAAATTCTCTCACTCAGAGCTGTTTGAACAAGCTATAATGAACAATAACTTGTCTTTAAACTTATTCCTCTCCTAAAGGTTTAAATGACTCCTATTCCACAGCCCAAGAGCCAAAGTTTTATGGTTGTTGCACTAAGGTGACGGGCATGAGTTAAAAATAAACAGGATGAAAAAGCATCTTCCAAAAAAATAAATACACCATCAGCTCATTGCATAACCTCCCTTACAGCAACTGTACCTTAACAATGGAACTGTATTTGAAAGAAGCAAGCATTACCTCTATTTAAGATTTTTTTTTCTCAGATCATTTTTCTTCAGAGAGAAGTGGGACTGCAAGTGCAGACGTGTAAAACTGGAAAATCAGCTGATGAAGCAGAATGTCCACTTTGCAGAAGATTCACTGAGTGAGGACATGAAATATAGTGGGCGGCCCCTTGCAAGCAGAGATTAAACCATGTATCAAAACTAACACATTGACCATCAAAAGGTATCCAGAGAACAGCATTGTGACTGGATGATCTAAGTTACTCCCTTTCAGCCGAGAGATGCAAATAGTTGCCAACAAAAATGTTAGGATTTGACAAGACTTGGCAAATTGCTGGGATATAAATTCATGTTTTGTGAGTTATAAGGCCTTCCAGGAGATGTGACAAATCCTGAAAAAGGGTGGAAAAGCATGCACAGTCCACAGAAACTTACTCCCTTTTCATGGACCTGCCAAAAGAAAGGAAATGTGAAGAAAAAAACCCACACAAGAGACTTGCCAGTGCCAGACTTACCATTTCATTTAATAAGCACACTTCATAAAATGTTGAAAAAAATAAATGATTGCAATAAAGGGTAGGCATATTACAAATAGGGGCTGGTTCAGAAAGCAAAAGCATTAAGTTCTTGCCCCAGGGACAGAGAAGCTCTTGATGTTGGGATCAAATGCCCTAACGCAAAGAGTCATACCTAACAAATAATAATAATCCTAGTAGTGGTTATCTCTAGCATGTATCATTTTTCATCTTCACTATCTCTTACAACACTGATTATTGTTAATATTCCAAATATTACAGGTAGTGGTCGAAGCCATTGACTGCCATTGTCCTGACTCCTCCCAAAGTGGATGGAAGCTGGAGGTGTGCAGGGCAGAGCTGGAGGAGGAGCAAAAACATTACTTTCAGGCGTGTCAGGTGTTAGATGTTGTCCTTCATCTGATGAGGACTGGTTCATAAGAGGCATGGGTAGGAAAGCGGGAAACAATCTTTTGCAGAGCATGAGCGTGACCCAGGGGAGAAAGCAGCCCTTCATGGAGCCTGCATATGACCTGAAGCTTTAAAACACAACCAAACCCATAGCAGCCCTCCCTAACACCTTACACAGGTCACACACTCGCGGCTTTAACAGGTTTTCACCCTGATGGTGATGGTGTCAGCGATGAAGAGGGCCAACGACCAGGGCTGTGCAAACAGACTTCTAAAGAGCTGCCCAAGCAGAAAGGGAGGATGACGTTAATGTTGGATGAACCTGGGAGCAGTGAGACAGCACTAAGAAAGGGCTGAATATGAGCAAAACTTTTTTGTGTCTGAGATCACTTATTAGGCTGTGGAAAAGCCTCACAAAAACAGTGCACAACATAATTCACTTTGAAAATTTAAATCGGAAAGCGTGTAACCCAGAGCAATGCTGCCATGGCAAGATGTTGTAGTGGATGTGGTATTGGTTTAGTACCATTTCTAGCAGCCTCCACCACGCTAGACAAAATTTCTTTGGGGTTAAACTGCAGAGGAATGTGTCTTAAATGATAAACAAAGGTAATGAAACCCTTCAAAACTGATCATGTATAATATTTATTAGCAGAGATTTGGTATTTTAAAGGATCTTAAGTAAAATGGAACTAATTGCTCAAAAACTTTTCCTTCCTTTGCTTTTTTTAAACGTGTCTCCTTTAATTTCCTGAGATAAAATGTGACATTTAGAATATAAGGTTGCTCATAATTAAGCATTCTAACATACAAAGTGATGGAATTTACTTTAAAATATTGCCCTCTGCGACTGCCTCATGGGATACACATCTTGTTTTCCAGAAGGTAACAGAATGTAGCAATTGTGTAGTTATGATTGGATTAGTGGCTTTATTCTGTGAATGCCTATGCTAATTTTCCATTTTGATATGCATCTTCTCTCTGCTTTCTGATGACTGAGACCTTTAATAATATTATCCAGAGCACAGTGACATCTGAATGGGCCCCCTAGCATAAATTTAAATTGGTCACTTCAAGCAAACAATCTTTCACACGGTTAAGCCTTCTTGCAACACAGCCAAAATGTCCAGGACACGGCCTTCATCCTATGCCAGCCATCCTCAGTCAGTTACATCTTTTGCTAACAACTCTTATTTCTTCTTCCTAGCCCAGATGCACAGCTTAGCATCTCCCTTCCTCCTCAAGCTGCCTTTCCAAAGCATTTCTTCACATTTCAAAACGACACATGAGAATGACATTGACCGAAATACCCACATACAATCATCCTCAAATCTGTTCAGCCTCTTCTCACTTCACCGCTGCAGAACTGGATCCAGATAAAGTCAAAACAGTCTACAAAACAAGGTTTCAAAATCTTTAAAAAACATATCAGATTCTCTTTGGTTTGCCAGGACTGTATTTCCTATCCCAAATGCATTTATTTCCCCACTTGCGCTCTAAAAACTAAATACACACCATCACTCAGATCTCAGCTCAGGTTGCCCGGTTGTATTGAACAGTTGCGCTCCCATGTTCTCCTCTCTTTTCCCCCTAAGTGGATACATATTTTAATATATATATATATAAGTATATACGTGTGTGTGTAGTAAATATACACTTATATACACACAGAGAGACAGGGAGAGAAAAATCTTGAAAGTTACCTAATTGCTTACATAAGGGTGGATTTAGTAGCATGGATTTAGAATTGTCATTTGAGAATCTTTCTCTCATTTTATTGTTAGCACAAACTGGCTGCTGTAGTTTTACAGAACTCAAAAGGCTTGCTCAAAATGTAATTCTTTTCTTCTAGAAAATAAACAGAAAAATGTAGTCACCCCACTTGCTACCCTAACATCTTCATTTATACCTAACTGCATTGCATTTTCTGAGCAAGATATAATTTTGCTCGAAGAATGTGCTCTTGCATGCCCAAATGAACATCAGTGTTCACTTGTACAGTCATACACAGTTCATAAGAATATTTGACCCAAGTACGAGCTCCAGAGTAATTGTCTTCTGGCATTAATTTGTTTTTCAGTCAATAATCAATAAGATACAAACTGTAACTGTTGTCGTCACAGTTCAAAAGTTTCACCCCTTCAACTGGTATGTTAAGTCTCTGCGAGAGTCTTGCTGCATGCTTGCTGCCAGTCATCTCACCATCAGTAAGTTTCCATATCCTTCTTTTGACATGCTCGACTCACAGGACAAATTACAGAATATACCAAGGTAATGAAAATGTGGTATATAAGCAGCTCTACTATATGAAGACTTAGCAATTTGAGAACTAGCACTTAGACTTATTATGGTTACTTCTGTTTCTTGCTGTTCTGTCTCAAGGGTTTTAAATAATGTCTGCGTGGACTGCAGAAGAATCCGACTTCTCTCTCTCCAAAATCATATCCTGTCTTAGAGCTGGCAGGAAACCTCCTAGAGGAAAAAACTGAAGTACACATTTTTAATCTTAGCACAGTACAATTCAGTACACAGTTCTCATACCATTCTCCAAATTGCAATTTTCTCATTATTTGCAAAGTAAAAATAAAATAATTTTGCGAAGCTTTTCTCAGAAACATAGCTGAGATGAACACGTGCCATTAACCTTTCAAAGTATTGTCTTTTTTTATTGTTCAGATAGGTTCAAACTATAGAACATATTGTAAATCCCAAAATTGTGTCTATTTCCAACTTAGTCAATTTAGTTCCCAAGCAATAGTCCAAGTAAATAAGGACAATCTGATAATTTTGATTCAAACCTGAGCTCCAATATTGGATGTTTTGATAAGCCTCCCTTATCAAGAGCACATCAAATGTTATTTTAATAGTAGAATTGGCCTTTTCCTGAAAGCATAAAGACATTTTTATTGTTAAAGCTGTAAAACTGCTAGGTATAAAGCAGCAGAAGAAATATCCTGTTATTATGTGGAAGGGGCTATTCCAAGAAGTACAGGCTAGAAATTGTCAGTCATGGATTTTAGACAGATAATGGACCGCTGACAGGGGCTGAACTGTTGCTGGGAGAACTTTATCATTTATCATCTAAGTAAGACTCCTAGATGATCCACCTCAGCACTGGATTCCATCAGCCCCTTTGCTTTTTATTCCACCTATGGTGATGAAGAGGAAAGGAAGAAACAAGAGAACAGGAGGAAAAAGACATCTCTTGTTAGCATCAAGTAAACTTTTCATTCTGAATCATAAAAAATACTTAAATTAATCCTTGGATTTATTCCTCTATACAGCTCAAGAGTGAAATTTGGTGAGCCCAAAAAGTCATCCGCACAAGTTTTCTTTAACCTTTCCTGCGATGAATGTAACATTTCAGGCTCTTGTTCTCAACTGTACCACTCAGCTTTTCTAAATAAATGGGATGTCGCATGTTTCTGGTTATGGCATAGCTAGTTAAACTAAACCATGTTAGGTTAGTCCTCATAAGCAGCACACATCTTCTTTCAACTTCAAATAGTGTTAGAGAAGACCATAGCGCTTAAACTGGAAACAGAAATAGTCCTGAGAGAAAGACCTATTTTATGGAGGGTTCTGCCTGCAAAAAGCCCACCTCAGCATATTTTCCAAAGTTCTAGTTCAACTGATCCAAAGTAAAGCTACTCTGCTGCACCATCTAGTGACAATGAGAACTGCACTCAGACAGTTGATCTAATTAAAATATTACCCCTTCCTCCAGCCTTATCTCTCCTTAGTTACAAAGAGTGAAATTCAAGTGCCTTTGAAGCCTCAGGGGACTTCCTGTTATCTTCAACGGGCTGAGGATGTCATTAGTGCTCCCAAAACACTTCCAGTAACACTGGAGGAAGAAAAAACTCTTCTAAATCCAGTAATTCCTATGTGCTGTCTTTCTGGCCATAGTACGACCATTCTGCGCAAAAATAAATGTGAAGTACCAAGCCCTGATGGAAATGCAAAGCTTCCTAAAATTCTGGTTGCTCAGACCTTAGGTTTTACTTTGGGAGACTCCAAGGCTCATTAACTATGGTTCATTTTATCCTGGCCATTATATTAGACATGATGCAAGTTTTAAACCAGGAAGCCTTTTTCTTTTATTGAGCTCTCTTTACCGTCAAACTGAGACACGCAAAGTACTCTTGCTTGGATGGAGGTCTGCATATTTGTAACTCTGCGACTGCAGCTTTCTCAGAACGCATAGTGCCCTTAGTTAGAGGTAATAGCTTTTTTAGTACTTAATATTTGGCTTAGTTCAATGGAAAGTCCTTGAATTTTTATGGTTTTTGTCTCTGAAAGTTATTCCACAGACAGCTGGATTCTCTAACTTTCTCTGGCCATCACATCAGGACAGCTTTGACGATGACAGGGCCATTGGGTAAACAGCTAGCTCTGTACAGTTTATGTGGCCAATGTAATAACATTAAACTAATATATTTCACTATTAATTTTTCTCAGTTTGTTGATTACGATAAGCTTGTCATAAAGATATAATTTCTTTAATAACAGGGTCCACAAATTTCTCCGAGCGTGCAAAACACATTATTTGGTAAATGATGGTTTCATCCTAGCACTAGAAGTGACATACGCTGGGGAGTGGCTAGATGGCACTGGTGCATACATCTGTGTTACCACACAGATGCGACTGTTTATAATACAATACTTGTTGGTTGAATTTCCTGGGATGTAATTGTTCAGCTGGAGCTTGATGGTGCTATTGCTCTGTCCTAATTATAGCACCGTATTGTTAAGGAAGAAAGACACTCATACCTAATTCTCCTTTAGTGTTTCACCCTGTGTTTGCTGGTTAGTGAGCTGGGTGCTTGCTACAGGAGGAAAGAAATCAACCAGTCAAATACTACAAGCCCACTGCTGAGGTGCTGATGGTTTCTAGAGTTTTTATACATTTCTAAATAACCAACACACTCTGCAAGTTTTGGCTCTGTATCATTTCTCCACATCTGAAGTAAACCCAAGTGTAGGCAGAGTAGCACGGATGGGTCTCTGATGCTGTATGCATACCAGAAAGCAATAGTGAGTGCCCAAAAGTTTTGCCTGCCCTTTTTTTTCCTAGCAATAGCAGCAAACTTTATCATAGTGATATCTAAAAAATATTTGTTCTCTCTGCAGCCCAAACCTCTCCCATAGTAGAAAAGAACAGATTTCCCCAATACAAAGATCGAATCTATTAGCTAAAGCTTTACTGTGCCACTGTAGGAGCTTATAATGATGTCTTAAGGGGCTGATTAGAATAGTTGGCACTAATTTCATGTATCTATCATGGCCAGGGAAAAGATGAGAATGTGTATAACATCTGTATGCAATGGTACTACCCATGCTGGGTGTCTCTCACTTCCCTGCTCTGTCACTTCTGTGACCCAGAGAAAGGGATTACCTTTGTATGCATTAGTACGGCATTCGCTAAACTTTGTCCCAACTAGTTCCTCTGGGAATTAGAGGACTATACATGAGTATATAATAACAATAAGTCAATATTCAAATTCAACATGTGGAGAAAATAGTTATAGCATAGCCTACATGAGTGATTACTGCTGAATGCAGATCTAACTGCATGGAAAACTATATTCAAGAGGAATCCTTAGACAGCCTGCAAAATAATTCACTTTCTACTCCCCAAAATAGCATTTGCATGGTTCCCATACAGCAGAACTAAACTGAATTTTAAGGAGGTTGGAATTACAATTCTGTGGGATATACCCCTAAATGAATGGAGTGATTTTGCATTAAGAATATGCCTGAGTGGGAGATGGAGGAGGAAATAAGTTCAGCTGCCAGCTTCCTGCTGCTGAAGGGAAGCACAGCTGCTTGGTCTATTGAGCCACGATATTTGGGTAACAGCAGTTGGGAAATGAGACACTTGTTGACTTTCTAGCTATTGCATATTCAGGTCTTGGTGGCTACTGTCCACACGGTACCGCTGAGCCCCCTCTCACTCCCTGACTTCGATGTCACTGCTGAGCAGTGCTCTGAGGACTCTTAGGAAGTGATGTGCCCACTATGGCACATGACATGAGAGAGCAGGCAATTTCTCAAAGAAAGTAACTTGACAACAGTACAATAAAAAACGCTAGTTTTGAGAAAACGCTAGTAAAATGGCATCAAAGTAATTACTTGCGTATTTTAGTATGTACATTGATCTGTTATTCTCTGGGGTACAGCCTTATACGGTGCACCCACACAGCTATATTCCTCCATGCCCCCAGATTCTGTATTTTGAACATTGTAAAATCCTTTCCTATAGTTTGCCAAAGACAGGCTTAGTTCATGAAGCTGTTTTAAGGGTCTCACTAGCTATATTGTTTCTGCCTTCACATTCCTCTCCGGGTTTCTCCAGCTGTAATCAGTTTCAAGACTGTTTACAATCTCACCCCATACCTCCTTCATTCAAGATCTAGAGGTCAATTCTTGCCTCCAGCCCACGATACCAATTTCAATCATCTGTTCTTTAGACTTTGAATAAGCATCTCTGTTTTTTCCCAAGCTGTCCCTAGAACTTGGAGGAGTCTAACCACACCTCCTAAGTTGCAGAAAGCAAAGGCAGGGACTGGAAGAATGAGGCACCACCCAGTGTAGGAGAAGACCAGGTTTGAGACCAGCTGAGGAACCTGCAGGTGTACAAGTCCGTGGGACCTGATGAGATTCACACATGGGTCCTGAGGTAACTGTCAGATGAAGTTGCCAAGCAACTATCCATCATATTCAAGAATTTGTGGCAGTCTGGTGAAGTTCCTACTGACTGGAAAGGGGGAAATATAACCCCCATTTTTAAAAGGGGTAAAAATGAAGGCCCGGGGAACTACAGGCTGGTCAGTCTCACCTCTGTGCCCAGCAAGATCATGGAGCAGATCCTCCTGGAAACTCTGCTAAGGCACATGGAAAATAAGGAGGTGATTGGTGACAGCCAGCATGGCTTCACAAAGGGCGAATTGCACCTGTCAAATTTGGTGGCCTTCTACGACAGAATTGCAGCCTTGTGGATAAGGGGAGAGCAACAGATGTCATCCATCCGGACTTGTGCAAAGCATTTGACACTGTTCTGCATGACATGCCATTCTCTAAATTGGAGAGACATGGATTTCACCAATGGATCACTTGGTGGGTAAGGAACTGACGGTCGCACGGAAAGTGTCGCAGTCAATGGCTCCATGTCCAAGTGGTGACCAGTGACAAGCGGTGTTCCTCAGGGGTCAGTACTGGGACTGGTGCTGTTTCACATCTTTGTTGGCGATATGTATGTTGGGATGGAGTGCACCCTCAGCAAGTTTGGTGATGACACCAAGCTGTGTGGAGCACGTCAACACACTGGAGGGAAGGGATGCCATCCAGAAGGACCTGGAGAGGCTTGAGAGGTGGGCCCGTGCAAACCTTATGTAGCTCAACAAGGTCAAGTACAAGGTCCTGTGCATGGGTTGGGACAATCCCATGCACAAATACAAGCTGGGCAGAGAATGGATTGAGAGCAACCCTGAGGAAAAGGACTTGGGGGTGTTGGTGGGTGGGAAGCTCAACGTGAGCCGGCAAATTGTGCTTGCAGCCCAGAGGGCCAACTGTATCCTGGGCTGCATCAAAAGAAGCATGGCCAGCAGATTGAGGCAGGTGATTCTCCCCCTCTACTCTGCTCTTCTGAGACCACACCTGGAACATTGTGTCCAGCTCTGGAGCCCTCAACATAAGAAGGACATGGACCTGTTGGAGCGGGTCCAGAGGAGGGCCACGAAGATGATCAGAGGGCTGGAGCCACTCTCCTCTGAAGACAGGCTGAGAGAGTTGGGGTGGTTCAGCCTGGAGAAGAGAAGTTTCCAGGGAGACCGTATAGCAGCCTTCCAGTATCTGACAGGGGCCTACAAGAAAGCTGGAGACAGACTTTTTTACAAGGGCATGTAGTGATAGGACAAGGGGTAATGGCTTCAAACTAGAAGAGGGGAGATTTACAATAGATATTAGGAAGAAATTTTTCACTCTGAGGGTGGTGAGGCACTGGAACGAATTGCACAGGGAAGTTGTGGAGGCCCCATCCCGGGAGGTGCTCAAGGCCAGATGGGATGGGGCTTTGAGCAACCTGGTCTAGTGGGAGGAGTACCTGTCCATGGCAGGGAGTTTGGAACTAGATGACCTTTAAGGTCCCTTCCAACTCTGACCGTTCTATGATTCTATGATCCATAAATTTCTGCAGAGGTGCTTCTGCAAAGCTACCTCCTCTTGTGAATGAGAGAATTCATAAAAGTAATCAAACATGTGAGAAAAAGTCCCCCCCAAATAATGATTTATGAAAGGGATAAAGGAGGGAATTAACTTAAATGACACTGTATGTAACTGCACTGTAACAGAGCTGAAATCTAATCAACAAAGTAATTATCTGGGACACTACTGTTATGATTCTGCCAGTCCATATACTGCATTATTATGAAATAATGACCTGTTGGTAGGCTGAAGAAACTAACTGGTATATACTTTTTAAAAAAAGTGTAAGTCTAGTTCACTTCTGGTAACTTGTACAGAGTAGGCACAAGTGACTTGTACAACATTGCATCTCACAGGACTCTCCTGGATGTGACAATAACCTAGAGCTTAACCCTTTAATTAATTTTGTTGTTGTATTAACATCGGTGTATCAGGCTGACTCACCAGTTTGTGTGAATGGAGGAAAGTAGAAACAATGCAGTCTCTCTCTGCAACATGAAGAGCTATTTCCTTCAATCAGAAAGGATCTTTACCGAACAATGAATCTCTAACAGTTATCTTCAAGCAGTTATTATACAAAGGTGGAAGACACACTACTTGTACATATGTGGATTTTCAAGAGCTTAATTATGAAAATATAACACTATTACCCACAGAGAAAAAGTATGTGAAACATGACTGTTCATAGCCACAGATCCTTCAGATCCTGTGTAAAATTCTCCAGAGTGTTAAATTCCTTGCAATCAATGGGAACACGTTTTTCATGTTATGGACTCCTATTTTGTGATAGAAGATGATGTGATAAATCAGGAAAGTCAGTCCAAGATTCACTGATAATTGTAACACATTATAATACCCATGGGAGAGACACCAACCCAGTAAAAAGATTACTTAAGACGTCTGTCGTGGTACATGGATATGCCTGATATGAAACTAAATTTTGCCAAGGGCTATACTAGATGGACAAAATTTTCTTTTGGAGGGGCCTGTGATCTTAAAGGCAGGCGTAAACCCAATCCAGAGCACACCACATCACGCACTCAGGCATGCAGATTGGCAGATGTGATCGCTTTATATTCTTTACTAGGACTTACCTCGAGAAGTGCCAAATTTGTTCTAAACTATGCAACAGTTGTGGAACCCCTGCAGGCATTATTATAGGATAACTCTAGTTTTCTTGGACATTTGTTTCCAAGTCTTGTTTTCAACCATTTCAAGAGTTGGACTGTTAGAAATTAGGGCTTCCTTTGCACAATCCCCTTAGTAACTGTAGATGCTTCACACTGTGGCTTAGATGCAGTGCTCAATGTACGAAGTGAAGTCTGAAAGAACAATCACATTAGTATTACTAACAATAAAATCAAAGCTTTGTCATGAAAAAGAAATCCTTTGCTTCTGTCTAAGCCACTGTAGATGTATTGTACTTCAAACTTCATCAACTCTTAATGGTGATATTGTCAACAAATCTCAACATGCAGCACCTTAAAATACTGCTGTAGACCTCTTGTGCTTTCCTCCTAATCGATAATTCATAGGGAGATTATATCGAAACAATTGGTTGCATGAAAACTCTAAACTGTGTATAGAAAGAAACTCAAAGTGTCTGTTGAGATGTACTCTATGTTGCCAAGAATATACTCCTTCCTAATGGTGTCTGGGTGTGTTGTATTCTTTTGTTTTATATACTAACCAACACATATGTTCTGTGACATTTTGGGTTAAAGGAAACCTGATGCTTGAAAGCTGCTATACTTCTACCACCAAGATGGGTATGCCCTTCTTGAGTTGTAGGAAAAGAAAGACCAAGTCTTCTTTCATCGCAGGCACAGGAACCAGAGTTTCTCCTGTGGAGAATCTCCAATTCCCTTCACATCCCCCTGTCCACATAGCGGTATCTCTTCTGGCCTTCACTGCCCCTCCTCTCCCCTGGAACAACCGTTCAGCCCTGCTGACGTCCTTGTCCTTCACATCTTACATATCTTACTCTGAGCAATTTACCCTTGGGTAAAATAAATTACCGTTGGGTGATATCTACTGCATTACTGCATGATGATTTCTTCTGCTAGCTCCAGGGGAGGATGTCCAGCCCCTTTGGTCTCACCAAACCCTTCAGAGAGGTGTTTATCTGGGGTTCCTGCTTAGTCCCTAATATCTTTCATGCTTGCTCCAGGCACAGCACATCCACTGTGATCACTGAGGGCATTCTCTTGCTGTTGGATAACTCTGCCACACCCCTGCTAAACTGCAGTTTTGGAGACAAGATTCGGAAATTGAAGACAAGATTCAGAATCTGCAGTCTGATTGTTAAACTGCTTCTACAACCCTCTAAATGTCCCCTTCTACACTTTGTTCTACCTTAGACTATTGTTACATTTAATCAGTGTTTCATCTGTCCTGTACTTGTGTATCAATCCATCCTTCAATAGCTAGATATTAATTTTGAATTGCCTTAGAATTCATCAGGTAGCTGAGTTGTAGCAGTAAAAGGTGATGTCTTAGTTTACCTCAATGCGTGTTTTGTGTAGCCCTACATTTAAGGTGCACAGTCCAGTGGACTGTCCTTTTCACCTCTGCTAAAGGCTTCAGAGTGAAAAAGATTTCTGACTGTCATTTTGCCTAGTTCCTTGTCCAAAGAACCCAACTGCCATAAAATGTAAGACAATAATCTGTTCTCCATGCCACTTCCCAATCCCGCAGTACAGATGCCATGCTGGAGACACAGGAATGTAAAAGTAGCTTACTAATCTGAACCTATTTAAATATAAACACCTTTTAAATAG
>NW_009647437.1:2152119-2188676 GCF_000708025.1 Charadrius vociferus
TAACCCTATAAGGAATAAGACAAACAAACACAATAATCATAATAATTGTTAAAGAAGAGTAGAAAAATGGGAAGAATTACCATGGTAGGAAAAACATCTTCTCTGACAGTATTCAGGGGAAAAGCTCCCAGGGAGATGAAGTATTGGGGTGCTGATCCACCAGCAGCCGCCCATGTCTTCGCACAAAAACTAGGTGTAGCTAAGACCAGCTGCTTATCCTGGATAAAAAATGTGAGCCTTGCCACAGCAGGCCATCTTAGGGCAGAGAGGTCAGCCAGAAGAAGGGGATGCCCTGTCAGAAGGGCATGTGAAAGATGCACCCAACTGCAGTGAAGTAACTACACCCTCAGCTTCAGCTTCTTTATGGTTAAAACAGTCACTGACCAGTCTGAAGAGCAAGGCCGGGAATGTCAGCTCCACAATGTTTACCTCACTAGCATCTGTAAAATAAACTTAATATCTAAAACCACTTTGCCCCACAAAGAGTTAATCTCGGAGAAGAATCCCTCATACGAAAGAAGGAAGAGCTGCCCACCGTGTGGGCACAAACTTCAAGATACTACCTTCTGCAGTGTGCGCAATGCTGCATCTGTAAAATGCTTCATTCAGCTGAAAAAAAAAAATAAAAAATTCGAGACAGAGCGAGTGTAAACATATTCCCATAACACATGAAGTAGGGACAAGTGGACAAGTACTTGAGTACATGAGTTTCACAGCTCACTGGGTGTCATTCCAAAAAGCATCTGTCACCACCACTGGCAATGAATTTTGAAAACAACTGTATTTTGCATCTCAGAGTTTAACAGGATCGCACAGCTGCCAACAAACTATCTAAGCCTAAAGACCTAGTAAACGTGCGCTTTACCTTTCCAGATCTTGTCCTTGGTTATATTATCAGTGACAGGAGTGACAATGTTGCTAGGATGGTGTTAGACAGAAAATTCACACAGAGTTCTGACTTGTCAAATCAGCAGTCTCTCTCTGAACTTCTGCGCAATTCTCTTAAGAGCAATTTCTTCCTTTTTTTTTTTTTTTCATACTAAACATGTTCCACTTGAGGTTTGTAAACTTTTACCCACTTCAGTAATTCCAGAAGAGCAAAGATGGGATTAGAAAAATATATTGTGTCTTGCAGGAAAAACAGAAACCACTTGCCACCTCCATCCTGAGATGTTGGTACAGGAGAGGTGTTTATAGCAGCTAAAAATCGGGGGGGGGATGCAGGCAAAGAAAGTGGCCTCTTCATGCCACTGGGAATTTGGCTGCAATAGCAACTGGATTTTCTCCTACCTGCATATTACTATTAGATGTGAGGAACTGTTGCACCAGGGGTCATATTAATGTATAGTAAGATAGAATCCCATATCCTAAAGAATGTAAGTTTTAAAAGAAGAAGAATGGGGAAAGAACCAAGGCACAGAGAGGCAAATTAATTGGCCTGAGTTCAGCAGCACAGTCAGAAACAAACCCAATTTCTCTTCTCCAGCATTTACTCTTCTAAAATATGCTATTTTCCCACACAGGCCCATTCGAGGGCTATAATTGAACTGTGCAGAGGAGCTGTCCCTTAGTGAGAGGTAAGGGAAGAAGTTAAAAAATAACCATGAATAGAATTACTGCTCTAGACTTGTTCTAGTCTACTGTCAAAAATAAAAAACCATCTGTTGTTAATTTTTATATTAATTTGAATAACATCCGAGATTTTCCTCACCTGTGTACCTGCAAAGGTATTGTTGGGAAATAATCAAAATCAGAGTCACTATTTTCCATAAGAAAAGACTAGCCTAAATTTGTATGTTTTTATCTCAAAGACCCATTCTTCTCTCTGAGCAGCATTAAATTAGTTCGAACAAGAGAACTAGGGCAAATGCACACTAAAGACTGCTGATCAAAACAATGAGTGTAAAGTGATGTGGTATCTTATCATCTTGGCCATTCCTGATGTTTTCTGGAAGGGAAACAACAGTAAAAGGCAGTCCTGCCCTTACTGTGTCCCACAGAAATGTAGGGAGTATGGTTGTTCTTATCACCTGCCCTGGCTGACAGCCCACAAAGCTGCTGGATGAGGACCAGAGCATGTGCAATAACCTCTCAGCATAGGTCCATCTGACAAAGGTGGGACAATCCAGCTAGGCCATCCCATGGTTCTAACAACCTGTGACTATCTTCCAGTGTCCAAATAACATGAATCTGCTCCTGCAGTGCTCAGCTCTGCAATGTTTTGGCTCCAAATGTGCAGAGATCCACTTTGATGCCCACGTGAGGGTGAAGAAAGAGGGAACTGAAGAGTCTGAGGAAGCAGCATGGCACATTGGGTTGATTCTAACGCGACAGCCCCCATTTCCTTGCTGCATGCACTGCTGGTAGGTGACAGAGTTGAGGGTCAGGTTGTGGCAATCCAAGGGCTGTGAAACTGCACACACACTTGCACACATCTCTGTCTAAAAGATTTATTTTGGTTGCTAATGTTTCTTCTCTTACCCACTGTGTGTTCTGGTTTGATCTTGGTTTTGGGCCCAGCTGCGAATTCAAACATACTGTTAGAGCGTATCTTCCCAAACACTGTTGTACTAACATCGGTTTCTACCCTAAAAAAAGGAAAAATATAAAACCTGAATCATCTTTCCACCATATGAGTCAGAAACACATCCCTTTTAAATATAGAACGGAGAATATAAGCTGGCTTTGTTTAACACTCTTCTTTCTAGTCTGTGAGGCATTATTGCCCATTTAACATGGGTGTTAAGAACGAAAAAAAGATTAAATCATATATTGGAAATCACAAAGTTTTTTTCTTCCTAGTAGCTGTATAGCAAGTTAACACTTCATTTTTTTTAAGAGGCTGTCTGCATTTATTAGTGGTCTTTGGCTAAATTGCAACCGAAAAACTACGTTAAAAAAGAACAACCTCTGCAGAAATGAAAACGATGTTTGCAATAATTGCCTAATGATGTTTTTTTCTACTTCTGTGCTAGGAACTGTAGCTTGGATTATACAAATGTTTTACAGGGTGGTAGTAAATTGTCATTCTCTCTATGGATTTACAAGATCAATCTTGGTAATTTGTTAGTTACGGGGTATGTAATGTGATATTATTGCTCATGTTACACAAGAGGATTACATGGCTTACTAAATAAAGCAGTGGTCTTTACGTTAGGGACCATACTTCCTTCCAGACTGATGCCTAGACAAGTGAAATTAGATTGGTGATCTCAGCCTTAGGACCATCTCTGGTGAATATAGACTGAGATCCCCAAATGACTAAACACAACGGAGCCAATCACTCATCTCTATATGCTTGTCCCTAACACCTGGATTCCAGATTCTTCCACGTTTTTTATTCATCAGCTGTTGAAACACACTGATGTGTGGTTTTTCAGTGCAAGATTTATCAAGTTCCAAATTTGTACCTATGCTCCTGTTAGTTTATTAGAGGCCTGTGGAATTCTATTCAGGTTGTAAAAAGGCACATTCAAGTATTCTTTTTAACAGGCTTCGTACTTTTCAGTTTGAAAATGCATCCATATTTCACCTTCGACTTTCAGGGGGAGCAGATATTGTTATTACTGTGTTAGATAGTTGATATAAATCAGAGAGAACAGAAAGAAGAAAGAGCTATTAAAATCTTCAGTTTTGTTTCAGTTCAAGTTTGTTCTTTATAACATTTTTGTTCTTGAAAGTCTTCACTTTGATATTCTGCTGCTCAGCCTAAAATCCTTTTTTTTTTAATTTTGCTTTTCACAGATTAAATCCTTCCCTTCTGTCCAAGAAAGCTGCCCTTTTTTAATAATTGCGGACAGTTATCTGTCCATAGATGTCTTACCTCTCTTCCCCATGATTAATTTTAACAGTGTTCTCTGAGCTCATGCTGGCATTTCAATATATTTCAGGTGAAGTGGGTCTTACAATTGAACACAATATCCCAGATGTAACTGATTAAAAGAGAATGATATCTTAGCCACCTAGGATCAAATTGTTTATGTTTATCTTCCTTTGATTATTTTTCCCATTCTAAAATTTCTGAATAAATTTTGTATTGATTAAAAGAGCTGCACTGACAGCTTTAAGCCTGCCAGTCTCTGTTTATCCGCAGAAGAGTAAAGCTCAGCATTGCTCTGTCAGTCTAGATCAGCCCTGACCATGAAAGACCGTATCTATGGTTGAAAGACTTGTATTTAAGTGAAGTCAGCCTAGCCATAGGCCCCTCAACACTGGTAATTTTTGATAACTCTCAAGCATCTACTAATCCTTTGCATCGTAAACTCAGTGAGGAAATGAATAATGCTCAGATTTTTAAAAATACTTAAGTACTCAAAGACATGGAGCACCTTTAGAATAAGGGCTGACCTTAAGGTCATGCTAAATCACATACCCACTGCCTGTTTCTACAACAGCTCTCTTAGACTGACTCCCAGCATTAAGCCTGTGTAAGCCTAAGAGCCTGGTGCGGTCCCTGTGCTGAGGCCAAGACCACTCCTGCAACAGGATCCTCTCCTGCCCCCGCAGCGCTGGACATTGAAACACTGGAAGTCCATCAGCACCAGTGCCACAAAATCCCTCTTCCTGATTTAAGACCCATCCTTAAGACCCATCCCTGCTTCACTTCCTCAATTTTTTTGTGGGCCAAACCTGGAAGGGCAGACAAGCAGTGCCAAAGGCTCCCCATTTAGCAGCCAGACCTGCCTCAGCCTGCTTGAGGATACTCCTTGGTGAAAACTCTAATAACAAATGGGCCCTAAAGCCAAGCAATGGAAATCTGGGATGTGGTTTGGTACGTTCATTTGAAAAAACAACACTCTGTTCCCTGCAGCCTTTTTAAACTTCATACACATTTCTGAAGAATCCTGCTCCATAGCATAACAGAAATAAGACCTAAATAAATAAATAAAGTTTATCTTAAGGCTCTACTGAGAGACACAACAAGGGCACCACTTGCCTGAGCAATTGTGCTTTTCAGATGAGACAGCTGAGCTATCAGGAATGGAACTGTGACTGCTTGTTCATTTTAAGTGGACAACTACATCAGTAAATCACTAACTTCTGGTTACTGTTGACCAAGACTACTTGAATAAATAACCTAGAGGTCAAAGTATCTGCATCCCATTACCAAGCTCCAAAAGCCACTTAGTCACTTCACCGCAAATACTGCAGCTGCCGTGCAATGTGGCACAAACAGCTCTAACGAGTAGTTTCAGCAGCCTTGGTTTGGCTTTGCGCTTTGCAAGGACACAGGCATGCTAATAGGCGAGGGATGGATAATTTGAGGGATGTTTTCTGCATTTTTTGTTGCAGCTAAAACAGAATGAAAACTTGCTGTAGTTTATATCAGCAGAACCAGTACCAGCCCATCCGGCAGAGGAGGTGTGTGGCTGGGTGACGGCTCAGGAGCTGTGGTAGTTCACGGTGACTGCTGTCACCAAAGCATCTCCCCATATGGGACAGTGCACAAGGGGCCCTGAATCTGGAAGGAAGCTGAGGAGAAGCTGGAGATCTGAGACTGTACAACATAACCCCAAGCCAAAGGAGATGATGTGGTCCCAGTGTTCCCCCACTTCCCTTCTGATCCCACCGGGAGACCCTCTCCACAAAGGGGCAGACCAGGTGCAGAGCTAGCGGCCATGGGCAGAGGGGCTCTTGGAGGGGACACCAGCTGTGCCATGCAGTTCCACTGTCCCCATCACCCAGCAGTCAGGGCTCCAAGGCAGTGGAGGTGAACCCCTCTCAGACACCACTGAGGTTCTTGGTGATCCTTGAATGGAACAACAGTTGGGGTGAGACAGGGGTGGACAGAAACCCACTGCCCAAACTGAGAGGGCAGCTAAGTCCTGGCAGAAGCAATTTCCCACTGTTTATTGCAGATGGAGATCCCACATGCATAAGACAGGTAGCAAGCAGAGGAGGAGCAAGGCAAGTCTCCTAAAATTAGTGCTGTAAAAGGATTGTTGCTTTACACAGAAGAGATATGAGACTGGGAGCGACAGAGATCGGGAGTCTTGTTCTTTGAGATTTTTACAAGGGAGCAACGAGCCTGGGTAATTACTGGACTGAAGCTCATAACAGAACTTACAAGTGCATTGTCAGTGTAGTTGCCTCCATTCCCAGATTTTTAACTCTAGCTCAGTCTTTCCGCTCCGTTCACAGGTACAAATGCCTCTGGCTTTCTGGAAATGACTAGAGCAGAACTGACTTGCTAGTTCTTACCCTAAGAAACTGTTGGTAGCCTACAGGTAGAAATCAAAAGCGTGTCAGATGAGATTTGGGTAAAGTAAGACTTGTACAGCATTAAGGCAGTTTAAGTGCTCAGATCTGCAAATTAGCCTGCTCTTTGTACTTTTCTTGCTTTACTGAAAAATCTAGAGTGAAACTTGCCATTCTGGGTTATTTCACCATCAATCATATGGATAAATGAGGCTTTGGGCACACACTGTCATTTTTTTTTTTTTAATGGTTTCAAAATTTTCTGCAGAGAAAAAGGAGGCAGCTACTGATCACTTATAAACTATTAACAACAAACAGCATAAAGAAAGTCACTTCAAATTAGTTGATAAAGCACAAATATGTAAGCTTTTTTTTCTATGTCGTATTGGTGATTAAGATTTTAGGAGGGAAAACATATGTCAAAGCTCAGCCAGTATTATTTAAATAATATTATGTTATCATCTTCATTATAAATTGTTGAGCGAAGCTTACTTACTGTGGAATTATCTACAACTTTGTTTTTTCATGATTGCTCAGTGAAAACTGCATTATCAGGGTTTGTTTAATTTTTTAACAAACTGCAGCTCAAAATCAAACTCAATTTATAATATATGCATTGACAGAAGTTCTCTTTTGGATCCACATGGGGTATAAAGGAGCTGATGTTTCCAAGATGGCAGAAATACTTCTAATAGTGACAACAGGGTGTCACCAAAGGCTTTTTTTTTTTTTTTTTTTTTCCCAGCACTACAGAAAAACAAGTTGTGAAAGCTAGGCAAGTGGGACAGGAAGATCTCCAACACCCTTTCTGCTGAGGGCATCAGGAGTCATTTTAGTCCATGTGTCTCAGGAGGCTGACACAAAGTCCCTTTAAGCCAAGGGGAGAATTTTCATTAACATCAGCAGGCATCTGCTGAGGAGCCAAAAGGCTATGTGAATTAAATCAGTGAATCAGAAATGGAAAATGGAGCCAGGTCCATGCTGGACATCAGGAAGAAACTACATATTATTAGTTCAAAAGAATGAAGCCCAGAACGGCAACTCCGTTACCATCCTATCTTCAATCCCTTTGTAGGCTGCTGCTCTTGGATCTACTCAGGGGCTCAGCTTTTAGCAGTGAAAGCAGCAGTTTGCCCATTCTACAAAACAACTACCAGCCATGACTGTCTCCCAAAACAGGAACTAGAGCAAGGGTTCTCCAGGGCTTGCCATGCTTAGTCAATTTAGATAGAGACAGGGGTATCCCGAGTCCTGACAGGGGCAATTTTCATGTCACAGGCAGTACCCTATGCTTCATTTCCATCTAAAACACTGAAAAATACTGATTTCTTTCTTGCTTCCCAGAGGGATAATAAGGAAACATGCCACAGCAACACAATCCTTCATAAAATTAAGCCAACAATAATATTTTTTTGCAAAAGCTTTTTTCAATGGTTTGTTCATACTCTCCTGCTGGGCAGAAGATGACAAAGAATGACATGTCCCTCATGTCAAAATCCCCTATAGCATGAATACAGTAAAAGCAGCATGAAATACAGGGAGTTTTTAAAGGGGTGCTTTATTGGCCTTCTTCCCTCTGCCTGTTTTCCCAAGCGATTGCAAAAAGAGCACAAAGAGATGAAATAGATGAGTTGGGGAGAAAGAGGCAGATCTCCAACGTACTGCCCGGCCCAGTCCTGCACTTGGTGACAGCTCCCACATTGTCAGGCTGAGGTGGTGGGTTTCCCATCATCCCCCAGCCTGCCTGAAGCACGTGTCAAAACACATATGTCAGAGGATGTGGCAAGTTCCCACCTCCCACATTTGCGCGGCACAGGCTGGACCAGGAACTTTGCCATGAGACTGTAGGCTGAATGTGACCTCCCTAAAGCACGGTGAGGTCCACCAGCCCTCCCATCCACTAAGGAAGGGTAACCAAGCCCTGGAAGTCTGCAAGTTTCAAAAGGCAAAGCTGCTCCTCTAGAGTCAGTGTGGCTTTCTTTATTGACACTATAGAGAAACCAGACATAATGATGTCATCGTGTATAAATGCTATGATAGATGGATCTCAAAAGCTAAACATAGTTTGTACTGAACTGGTTGCAAGCCCTCTGCAAGGACTGTGGAGCTTTAGCCTGCTGTCCAAAGTTACTACTGAATTTTTGAAGTGGAGTTATTTGCAGAAGCATAACCGTCAAACACATTTGAATAGGTGGAGGCTTGCAATATAAAGTGTAGCCTCATTTACATTAAAAAGTAGTTGCTTTCCACAGTGGAAAAATTATGGAAGCAAAATATATCATTTAAAACCACACTTGATTAACTGAGACAGATTTTTACGTATGCCAATTATTACATTTTACTTCTAAGATATCTATTTCTACTAACAACATATTTTATGGGTTTATTAAGAACGTCACGTTGTCTTTTCCAACTTAACTGCAAATAATTCAAACAAAATGTTGGAAGTTTTCCATTATGGCTTGTTGGGAAAAAAATGTTATCTTTCCAAAACAGTTATTTTAGAAAAAATTCTAAATATTTCAGAACCAATTTCAACATTCAAGCAAAGACCAACACACTGGGAAAACACACTTCCTTAATACATGGGGAGCTTCGTGTGACAGGTTCTTGTACAATAGTGTCCCCTTTTGCAGATGGGCTTTTTGGAAAATCTCTGGCCAAAGAGCTCATTGAATGCCATCTGGCTGGAGAGCCTACCCACAGAGGCAACTCTCATGCCTACAGAGTAGCAGAGGACTTCAATTCCAATCCAAATATTTTCCCTTTCAGGCAAGGTATTTTAACTTTTTTGACTAACATAAATAAATAAAATACCATAAAAAGCAAATACTTTTGCAAAAGAAATCTCACATCATCAGAATTAGAGCTGTGTAAATGATTGGATTTTTTGGTAGAGAAGTCAAACGAAAATATTAGTAGGAATAAAAATAATAACTAATCGTCAATCTTGCTACATTTATTTATTTATTTATTTATTTATTGCACTTATTTTCAGAAGATAAAACCACAAAACTTCAACATTTCCTGTTCATTGAAAACCTTGGGTGTTGACCTGTTCTATCTATGACACAGCTTCCACAGCATGTGCTATTTTTAATAACGTTAGCAGAGCTCAGAAGAGGAGATCACTAAACAAGGGTAATTTAAAATACTGCTGTTGAAAACACCTTTCAGTTGAACTCTGAAATTCCTGAGATATGACCGCTGTGGTGAATTTCAAGTCTACTGATTGGGAAAGAACTTCTTAAATCATGCCATTCATAAGAAATAAAAATCTACTCGAAACGAGTCCAAGACAAATGTTTTTTATATACAGGGTCAAATCTAGATTTTGAAATCATGCAAGACTGTTAAGTCCGATCAGTTATTACTTCCTCAGAAACTCCATTTTCAAGCACGAGTCCATTTTATAAGCCTGCCAACATTCAGTGGCATTTCTCTTGAATTATACCTTTAGGTTGTATGAACACAAGCACAGAATGTAGAGCTTCATTCAAGATTAACTACACGGAAGAACTCAGGTACGAGGAACACATGCGAACCCCAAAGCTAAAGGTCAGACCCCGTTAAACATACCACTCTTCATACCTACAGCAGCCCCTGTTAAAACATACAGGACACACAAATTTTTTGCTATCTGGTCCTCACGATGGGACACAGGGGAAATTGTGTTTTAGAAGTTAATCAGTTTTTTTGTGGTAGTGACTCTAAAGCAAAGTGTTACCTGGTGTGCCAGGAACGTCCTGTTTTCCTTTGAGAAGAGCCTGCCAAGGTACTGCATTACCATCATATGCCTCTCATAACCGCTCGCTATTATCAGCTTCTCGGTTTCATCTCCTGGATCAGCACAAGTTTCTTAAAAGTATTTATTTTCTTTGCTAGCCCAGCGAAGGGCTGTCACAGCACATTGGATTGCAGCAGCAAACAGGCCTGCTGGAGCACCAAGACCGCTCGGTTCCCCCCACAGCCTCCCACACCCTCATGGAGGCGTACCAAGGGGTGCACGGCTGGCTTACCTAGAGAAGGGTAGGGAAGATGTGGTACCACTTTCCATGGCATGTGTCGGCTTCATCTCTCCCCTCTGGCAAACCACTGCTGGCAGGGACAGTGCTCGTCCTGCAGGGATTGCAAAGATACTGCCTAAGGGCAAATAATTTGCTGCTGCACTGTACCTGGCTGCAGCAGACAGCGGGTAGGTTAGCAGTATTTTTCCCAGAGAAGGGTGCCTTCATTGCCTTGTAACAAAAAATGAAATCTTCCTCCCTCCTCTTTACGCTACAAAAGGGGCAGGAGCAGACCAAAGGGACCTTGAAAACTCCGTATGAGGTTGGGGAAGCCTTTCCTCTCACCGCTGCAGTAGAGGATTGCTGAGGACCCACTTGCAAGTGCCAACAGAGGCAGCTGGACTTGGTTTGGGATGAGCAGGTTTCAAAGTCTGGGTTACATCTACTGAGACCTGGGTCAACCTCTGCAGCAGACTGGGCTGCCTGGGGCCAGCTGCTGCAGCTGAGGCTGCTGGCACTGGGGACCATCTGCCCCAACAGCCTTGTCGGCGTGCTCGCCTCCTCCCCCTTGCTACCTGTGCTGTTTGCTGCTGCCAGAAGGTGCTCTGCTCCCACCACCTCTACACTGGCCATGTCTGGGACATAGGCTGAATTAACGAGAATGACATAGGCTGAATTAACGAGAGTTAACGAGAACGTAGCTCCATTCCCACTGAGGCTCTTGCCTATCAGCACCAGGCAAGGCAAATGATGATTTCGCACTTGCAGCTGATTGTTCCATGAGACAAATTCCTAAGGGAAATCAAGGCCTTAGGAAGGAGCATTGCAAGTCATGGCAAGGATCTCTCTAAAACTGAGAAGGACCTTGGGGTCAAGTGGTCACCTCCCCTCTGCTTAAGCAGTGAGTTTAGTGCTACACCCGACGGGCGTCCCCCAGGGCCCCCATCCTTGTCTCTCCCAACAGGCACAGAACAAATCGCCCTGACATGGCCTGTGGCACAGAAGACCTCAGCAGGCAAAGAGAAACTTTTTACATTTGCAAGGGCTCCCGCGCACAGCACTTCAAAGAAGGTCAGAAACGCTTTGTCTCACCGTTTCAGACTGATGGCTGTCACCACCGCGTGCTCTCCATGTAGAATCAATTAGTAATAGCCAAAGTCTCTGGTGACTCTGCAGAGACGGATTTTCTTCCTCTTCTGAAATACCGTCAAGGTTTTCTCATCAAAGGATTATGCCTATGACAAGAAAGCAATGTAATTTAATATAAGCTGAGAGGGAAATGGAAAACTCCCCCACCTGAGGCTAAAGCTGGGACTGTTGTATCTGGAAATACAGTCATATAATCTCCAAAATGATTTCTCACCTCTGCCTCAAAAAACCCCAACACTTTCAAAACAGTCTTTCCAGAGTATGCATGTATAAGAGGGAGAAAATTAGCTTAGGTCAATCCCATGCCCTCTAGCATAGGTAATTCTCCATTTCAGATACAGTTTTGTTATTTGTTCTGTGTGGAAAGATGAAAAATATTACAGACAGAAGTAAGGTTTTCAAACCCTGCTTAGCCCCCTTCTAGACTCTGTTTTCAGTTGTTATAAATTAGAAGTCAATGGATCTGTGCAGTTTACAGCAGTGAATTTCTGACCCACTGAGTCTAAAACAGGAAACAGGTTTATAAGATAAATGGCCACAAATTCCCTATTACTCAGTATATTTTTTTAGAATATGCATTCTTCTGGCAGCATACCACACTTATTACAGGCGCCCACATTTCTGTCACAAATATTTTAGTGAAGTAGCCTTTTTAAAATACGATATCATTTGTGGATGACCATGGACTCGGTGGTGTGTGTCCATTCCTCAAATTAGTCTGCCTGATGGCTGTATCCATTTTTCCTTTTTTTTTTTTTCTTTCCCTTTTGCGGTCACATATTTTATTTACCAAACTAGTTTGTGAGAGTCAGAGGAAAGGTACTGTCTGTGCTTTCCTCACACAGAACGGATTCCAGAGACATTTTAGTACTATTCAGAAAGAGAGCTTGGCAGGCCTTCCCCGTCACGGTAATTCACATAAGCTTAAGGCTACCACTCAGACAGAAAGAGAAAAACAAATATAAGTGGAGGAACAATTTTCCTAATTGTTTACACTTTCTGTGTGAACTTATTCATGAAACTTGTGGCCCTATATTTTTTTATATGCTCTCATAGAATAAAGCGTTTCAGTAAAGAAAATAGACATGGTGGTTGTTTCCACTTGGGTGCTGTTTTCTCACGCTGTCCGTGGCTTCACAGACAAAGTGGCCATCTCTGCTTTCCTTGCTGACCCTGCACGGCAGGCAAAGCGGCTCAGCCTTCAGCAATCTGGATTCACGTGAGTTTCAGGGTGACAAAAAGAATGAATAAACAAAAAGCAACTAGAAAATAATCAGCACTAAAAATCTGCCCATCATCATCATAGCTCTGCCAGGACAATTAAGGAGAAATGAAACAGAGCTAGCAAGAGGAGAGCAGGTAACAGGGTGTTTTGCCCCAACTGGGCAGAGAAGCAGAGGAGGAGGTGCCGTCCCGTGTTGCACCACTGCATCCTTGGACCTCCCCAGATGCAATTTCAGCTGGTAAACTCCTGAATCAGGTTTTAAATGCCTTGCTGTTCTGAGGTACTTTGTGTTAGCCTTTTTTTTTTTAGGAGGAGAAATGATTGCCAGTAATTTGGTTTTCAAAGAGAGACTTCAAATTCACCAAAGACTGAGGGTGTTCAGGTCTGGATTTCAAATTCATCCAAAACTTGTATAAATCCTGAACTGAGCCTAACCGAACTTTTAAAGAATTGTATTAAATTTTTCCTCTATTACAAGTGGCTCTAGATGAGAGCACCAAAATGTCACCAAGGAAATTCTCTTAGCATTATTTCCACCTTAACTGTGAGAAGAAAATACCAGAAAAACCTAATTAGAAAGCCTGAGAAAAGAAGGATTTTTTCTTTTTAATTCAATTTGTTCTCTCGCTCTTTCTTACTTCCATACCAAAATAACACTGGAGAGTACAGAGAGCTTTCCCAGTATGTTCTCAGAGGAACGATAGAGTTGCCTATGGTAAGGGCAAACTTTCTTGGACAGGAGACACAATTTCCTTTGCGGCCTCTACAGAACTACAAAAAAGCTCTGCTGGATGCAGGAGCACCAGCCTTATTGACTTTCCACTCCAGGAGTAAGATGTATTCCTTCAATCACACGTTTATGTAAAAAATAATAAAACAGCACAAAAATCACATAATGCAGCAGATATAAAACAGTCCTGGGGAGAAAGACAGAAACTTCAGTACAGCAGACCTGATTTAGCACTTGTGGGATTTGTAGAGGTAATCGGTCCCTAGAAAATGTATGACTAAAGACGGCATTAAGGCCTGGTCTAAGGGATGATCCTACCTCAGGAACAGCACAGAAAGGAGGAGGTGGAAGCAAGGAAAAAAAAACAAAACAAAAGGGGTTACAAGACTGGCTCCATTTGAGGGCAATATGTTATTCCCATCAGACTGTTTCCACTCTGGGCTTTCATACTTGAGAGGTTGGATAAGCCTTGGACAAGCCTCTGAACTTTTAAATGCTTAGCTGAAGCTGGAATTCCAAACCTTTTGAAGCTGGCCCATCACAAACACTAACATACAAACAGCTTCCACATAAATATTAAATGCAAAAGACATAATTTACAAAAATGTCAGTGTGCCAAATAATACTACTGAACCTATCCAAAGATGTTTTTTTACATGCACCACACACTGAAAAGTAGCTAGACTAGCTTTTTAAAGTGTTTCACGACAGCTATCGTTGCTTCATTGGAGCCACACAGTTACTTGAGAAGTGGTGTGCAAAACTCAGCTGTTTCACCTTGCATCAGATTGTACTGGCATCTCCTTCAAACTTCAGATGCTGAGATGGTAGCTTAAACAAATCAGCAGAATTCCCCCAAGGTCTGGCTGTTAATATTTATTATTTGTATTCAGAAGCTCAGCTAATGTCGTCTTTGTGACAGACACATTACAAGAAAATAATTTGCCTTGCATAATATATATTATTGCATTCCAGTTGAGCTAAGATGGCTACAAGAGTTCAAGGCTACTTACTAGATCTATGTGTAATATTCATAAAGCTTATCATTTTTCATGATACCAGCATACTTGTAAATTGTGTCTCAGACATTTTTTGAACCACTCAAACCCCACATTCCATGGAAACATCAGTGAATACAACTTTATAGGTACACCTTCATTTAAAAGCAACAACAATAGCTGTTATCCTTCAACAGAAAGATGCAAGCCACACCTTCTGCACGCTTTTATTATAGCAATCTTGCTAGAAAAAGCCAACATAATGGTGTTTACCATTGCCTTTTTGTGCATGTCTTTAAGTTCAGGCACTTCACATGGACTTTCTGCCACCAAGGGCTAGAATCATAGAATGGTTAGAGTTGGAAGGGACCTTAAAGGTCATCTAGCTCCAAACCCCCTTCCATGGGCAAGGGACACCTCCTACTAGACCAGGTTGCTCAAAGCCCCATCCAACCTGGCCTTGAATGCTTCCAGGGATGGGGTCTCTGCAGCTTCCCTGGACAATTTGTTCCAGTGCCTCACCACCCTCAGAGTGAAGTTTTTTTTTCCTAATGTTTAATCTAAATCTCCCCTCTTCCAGTTTGCAGCCATTACCCCTTGTCCTATCACTACATGCCCTTGTAAAAAGTCTCTCTCCAGCCTTTCTTAGGCCCCCTTCAGATACTGGAAGGCTGCTATACGGTCTCACTAGAGTCTTCTCTTCTCCAGGCTGAACAACCCCAACTCTCTCAGCCTGTCTTCATAGGAGAGGTGCTCCAGCCCTCTGATCATTTTTGTGGCCCTCCTCTGGACCCACTCCAACAGGTCCATGTCCTTCTTATGTTGAGGGCTCCAGCGATGGACGCAGTGCTCCAGGAGTGGTCTCACAGGAGTGGAGAGAGGGGGCGAATCACCTCCCTTGACCTGCTGGCACACTTCTTTTCATGCAGCCCAGGATGTGGTTGGCCTTCTGGGCTGCAAGTACACATTGCCAGCTCATGTTGAGCTTCTCATTCACCAACACCCCCAAGTCCTCCCCAGGGCTGCTCTCAATCCATCCTCTGCCTAACCTGTGCATTGGATTGCCCTGACCCATTTGCTGGACCTTGTAGTTCACCTCTTTGAACTTCATGAGGTTTGCACAGGCCCACCTCTCAAGCCTCTCCAGGTCCTTCTGGATGGCATCCCTTCCCTCCAGTGTGTTGAGCATTCCACACAGCTAGGTGTTGTCAGCAAACTTGCTGAGGGTGCACCCAATCCCATCATCCACGTTGCTGACAAAGATATTACAGTGGTCCTGATACTGACCCCTGAGGAACACCGCTTGTCACTGGTCACCACTTGGACAAGCAGCCATTGACTGTGACTCTTTGAGTGCAACCATCCAGCCAATTTCTTATTCACCAAGTGGTCCATTGGTCAAACCCATGTGTCTCTAATTGAGAGACAATGATGTTGTGTCGGACAATGTCAAATGCTTTGCAGAAGTCCAGGTAGATGACATTAGTTGCTCTTCCCTTATCCACCAACAATGTAACCAAATTTGTCAGGCATGATTTGCTCTTAGTGATTGTTGACACTCATTCAACAGTTCAGTTACTCTACATTTCAAGAGATTCTTCAATACACATCAGTCAGACACTTGGAAATGCAGTCCAGGAAACAATGTTTTGGGCAGCAAAAGCGATGTGGTTACTGGGAGAAAGTTTGGGGAAAAGTATTGGCAAGATTAGCAGAAGAGCATTTCCTATAATTTACTGACCACCAAATTAAAGGCTATTATAAAATATTGTTAAAGCTGACTTGTAGTCTCTTTACAACTCTTTGTACATGTAGTTATGAGAACTGAGCTTGAAAAAACTGGGCATAGTGACAGTGTGTCTTTTTCCTAGAAAACTATGGTTGAATGAACAAGATACATGAAATTCAGATATATGCTTTCCAGAACAACTATAACTATCCCATCTGTGCCTCTGCAGTACTGAAAAACTATTTTTACGTTCTTAAATCTTTTGACAGTATTTCTGAGCAACAGTCATATGTAGCAGCCATAACATAGGCATTATCAACCTTTAAAAGCTTCAGCCGTGTAACATTCAAATGCATTCAGGTTATCTTCTGTTTGTTTGAAGGCAAAGAACTATAGCTGATTTCACCATGAAACAAGTTACTAGTGATTTTAGCTAAATAACTACAATATGATTTCTAAGCATGTCTTTTGCTTAATCTTTCAAAAAATAAGGCTCACATGCTGGAATAATGCATGACACAATGCAAGTTTGGCATCTATATCTCTGACCTTGTAACAATCAAATGTGGCTTCTCACGGGAAACAAATAAAGCCCGTATGATTTGTATTTCTTTCAAGGAAGTGTCAATAAATTCATTCATCTGACCTGCTATCCAGAATGCTACCCGTATTTTTCTCCAACTTGACCCCAGCTTCAAGGGTACAAAGCGTTACTTGGGTGTTGCTTATATCCCCTCCTCCCAAAGCCAAGCTTTACCTTTGGGCTGTTTCACCAAGTCCTTGTGGATGCCAAAAAACCAGAGGGAAGTCACAAATGCATGGCAGTAGCAGGAGTAAGTCACAAATGGAGAGGGACCCAAAGGAATGTCTTTGAGCAACCATTAAGCGAGGCTCCTCTCAAGCATGTACATACTGCAAAAGCATATGAGGTTCCAGACTTCAGTAAATGGTTGAACAAGTTTACTGACATGACTCATTCTATTGCTATGTCTAAACCAAATCAATTTTAGCTATTCAGCTTTGATGAATGTTGAGGTCATAACAACCATAAAAAATAAGAAAGGCACCTGAAAACATTAACAACATGGGAAAATATGGGGTTTAGCTGAAAGTAAACAGAAGAAATTTCAAAACAAAGAGCCAGTTTATTTGTTCTTGCCCAGAAAGATTACCTTCTCTCATAAAAGGAGCTTGTTATTAAAGTTCCTTTGCTTCCCCAGCAATGTTATCGTGGTTCTGTAACACTGTTAGTCTGGTCAAAGCCTATATGGGCTACAGAAACCAAGGCAATGACAGTGTTTATGAGAGCTGGAAGCAGGAAGAGGGTGAGAAAGATGAGGAGAGACAATATTAGTCATCTACAAAATAAAGAGCTAGGCAAGAGGGCAAAATTGCTGAAGGGTGGATAGAGCTAGTAGTGCAGAAACACAGTCATTTTCTTTTTAATAAACGGATAAGAAAATTGCACATGCTCAAAGAAAAGTCCTTGAAAGTACCTGACAGCCAACTCTGACTGAAGGGGAAATAGAGATTAATTTGGAGCAACTTAGATCGAGCAAAATCTTACTCTGTTAACCCCTTTTGTTTAGTAACTTCAGTTCCAAGTGCTTTTGCTGATAAGGAATTTTAGGGCCCAGTCACATAGGATCTTGTAGGACTAAGATTTGATCTTGTGGGCTCTGCTGCTGAGTGTTTTAGTTAGCTGAAGCCATAGTAGTTGAAACTGCTGAAGTACATCTATGCCTACACTTTATATTTTCTCTTATTCTTAAGTCATTGCTGGAGTTCCACACGGGAGGTCATAATTTGGGCATCAAATACGATATTTTCCATCCACCAGCTAGAACCTAACAAACATTGCCTTAAATAAATTTGTGCCCGCGCCAAATTCAAAATTAACTTCCCAAGCCAAGCTAGGGTTGGTGGGATGGGGCCAAGGGGCCCACAACTCTGCTGTTGAGCTAATGGAGCAGCCTCAAGCTGCCAATCCAACAAGGGAGACTTTTTTATTTAACATATACATTACACAACGTGTGCAATATTTTCCACATTCAATGAGAAGACTTTATTTATAAGCTGCCTGTGTTGAAATGGTCTCTTATTACGAGGAAGCAGCAAGCCAGGTTGAGCCTGGAAATGAATTCTCATTTTCTCCTTCACTGCAACATTCAGTGACATGTTGCCCATTCCCTCCAAAAATATTTTGCAGATGGTTTTTGCCATTAACTGTACTTACAGGCTCTAGAATAATGACATTTATTCCCAAATCTCTTCATCTCATTCAGCCTTCATTACTTATTGGAAGATTCAGAGAAATACTGAATTTATGGAATTGTATCTACCTACAGAAAGAGTACCTATGATGAAGATACACAGTTTCATTTTCATCCAGAAATGTGTCTTTTGTCATCACCAACAGTTTCAAATGGTTTGACATTTTGCAAATAGGTTTCACATATCATTTTGAATCTTTTCTATGATGCAAAATTGAGTTAGATATTTCAGAGTTTGAAAGAATGGGCCAAATCTTCACATCTATGCTGACTGCAATATGAATTTATAATTAAACAAAGAAAGAAATATATGCTCATAGTTCTGTCTTCATTCATGGGCCCAGGATGCTTTCTCTGAAAATTACCACTTCCAGACTCACCTGTGATGTCAGTCAAATTTCTTATCACCTAGGATGCTATGCAATGTTAAAAAATTCAGAGCATGTACAAAGTTCTTTTTGTGCCATGTAATAGTAATTTATTATGCAAGCCTTTGGGGTATCCTGCAAGTGGATATATAACAAAAAGTACCATTCAATTTCTACATCCTTGATCTCATGTTGAGCACTTTTGCTTTGTCTAAGACATCAAAAAGATGGTCTTGGTTAATAAACCCCAGAGGAATATACTGAATTGTGAATCCTGGTCCCACAGAGGCACCATCTACCAGCTTTGATTTAAACATATATGTCTTACTGAAAAACGTATTTCCCATCTTCATTATCATCTCAGTATTTCCTATTGTTTGGCTTAAATTACTTCCTGCTTGGAGAATACTCATAGAACCACTGGTGGCTGTGAAACTCATTTTGGATATCTACCTTTACTCATGTACTCTATAAGGAATTCATGGTTTGATTACATAAACCTGTGCATTGTCCTGCGGAGATAACAGAGATATCTCTGAACAAGCCAGTTGTGCTGCAAGCAACTCAACTAATTCAGGCTGATAGCATTAACTCGAGCTCTGGCACAACCCTTTCCACTCCAGGAGAGACCGAGTTCTACCCTGCTAGTTGTGACAGATGTTTGTTTAATAGATGTGCATTAACCTAGGAAAGCAGTACATAATTATTCAAATGCCCTATAAATTAGCACTTTGGTTAACTGCTCTCTTTCTTTCTTTCTCTCTCTCTCTCTCTCTCTGATTAGGGAAGAGGGACTAATTAGAAAAGAGGATTAATTAGTAACCAAGGACACTTTTGAAACAGGCCTACAGAGGAAAGACAGTCTCTGTCTACACCAAAAACCCCTACATTGTAGGCGCTTAAAGTTACAAAGGTGTCAGGGGAGTTTTAAAACCAAAGGCTGTGGAAAGAGCACAAAGATTGGAATGACTCATCCTCTCCTGGGAAGGTCATAAAAACTCTCTATTGTTCAGAAAAACACAAGTTAGGTCAGAAATCAATAAAATTCTGATAGGAAACAATGACGTCTCAATAGCAGTCTCAATACTGAAGTCCCATTTATGTAGTGCATAAAAAAATAGACAAGAAGAGCACAAGTAAATCCTTATTTCCATACAAATGTTAGAAGTCTAACAGCGTGCAAAGATTGACCTAGAATGGCTGGGTTTAAACGTTGACAGGAAGGGTTTTAGGCTTTCTTTGTACTTGGTAAAAGACAGCATGACAACCATACCAACCTGTCAGTGATGACGTGCTGAGTGAGACCAGAGCCACTGGACACACACACAGAAGTGAGGCAATTTGATGGTGTCATATAGATGGACAATTGCCATTTCTTGCAGTAACTATGTTCTTGATGCAACTGGTCAGAGAACTTCCAAAAAAAGAAATTGTTGATTGATTAATTTCTGAACCCAGCAGAGGTTCTGATTCAAAATATTACTTTTGAAAATTTGAACCACAATGTACTCATAATCAACCTCCTTGGAGGACTTAAAAAGCCAAACCCAAAACCTCACCCAGGAATAATTAATTGGTAGGTTAGATAAAAAGATGTAGAAAGAACCAACAAAAGGTACTCACAAGTGGTACAGAGTTGTTTACAGATGATATTGTAAAAATGTGTGGCTGGCTGGATATTTTGAAGGAAGTGAAATTAAAAAAGGTAGAGCTAAGCACCAGAGTAAAGAGGACTACTAGAAACAAAGAGGCATACTTCAAAATGTGGAGATCACATGCAATGGAGAAAACCAGAAAACAGAATAAATTAAAGCACATCAAAAGTAAAAGCAGAGTAAGAAAGGAGAAAAGTGACTTTGAGAAAGAACTTTCCAAAGGATTAAAAACTAACAATAAAAATCTTTCTCAAAATCAGTGCAAGCAGAAAGGCTGCCAGAGCGCCTTTAAGGCTGATAGACAACCACTTGCAGAAGATACAGTTATAGAAAAAGAGCTACTTCTTTCCGATTCATTACTGAGAAACCTATAGAGGATCCTTTCTTTTCAGGGGAATGACCTGGAAGAACTGTCTCAAATTGAAAAGTGTGGAGAAAAGGTCTTAGAATAAATCACTAAAACAGTAACAAATTGGGTGGAGGAGGTGATGTTCGCTCAGGAGTCCTAAAGAAACTCAGCTATGAAATCCTTAAACTATTAGCTGGTACAACTTACTGCTTGAATCTCTGCCAGTACCATAGTGAGGGAAGATGGCAAACATGACACTGCTTTTCAGAGCAGGCAGATGAGCAGCTTGGGAAAGTACAGATCAGGAAGTCTGACTCATTTATCAGGCAACTTGGTAAGAATCAATTTGGGATGCTGGTTAACAGTTGCATATATATATTGTTTAACTGGGAGGTCAATCTAGGTCCCTTTGGCAGAGGGAAGCAATGCAGCACAGATCTGTCCAGATTATTTGAAAGAGTAAATGAACTGGAATCTGTGTTATCTGACTTATCTATAAAAATGATTTGGAAAAGGAAGTAAATAATGAAGTTATAAAGTTTGGTGATGGTAAAAACTGCTTGATTGCAAGATTGCAAAAGAACTGGGCAATAAATGACAGATAATATTCAAAATTAATAAGTGCAAATAAGCCCATGTAAAGGGAGAAACATTTACATATATGGGCTGTTAAGTACTCATCACAACCCAGGAAAGAGATTCTGGGGCTTTTATGGATACATTCATCGTACAGTGGTGCTCAGTAAAGGCAAAAGAAACAAATGGAATTGTAGGAAGTATTAGTAAAGTAACAGAGAACAAAGCAGTGATGCAACATTATGCCATGGTTCAACCCCTTAGTCCCCCTGTACCTTCTGTGCTGCGCACACCTTTAGATCTCAAAAATCATGTGGCAGAGCAGAAAAAGGACAGAGAAAAGCAAGAAGGATAAAAAGACTTCCAGAAGAGAAGAGGGGCAATGGATTGCTATTCTTCAGAAATGACTGATGGAAGATATGCTAGAGTCTTCAAATCATGACTGGAATAGAGAGGCTAATATGGGCCAATTATTTGTTATTTCTCCTGACACAAGACTTAGGGGATGCCAAAACAAACTCTCAGGCAGCAGCTGTAAAGCAAATAGAAGGAAGCATTTTCTCCTCACAGGATTTATAGTAAATTAATTGCCATCCAATGCTCTGGAAGGTAAAAGCCCCCAACTATAAATATGTTCAAAAAACAATTTGACAAATTAATAAGGGAAAATAAAAGTTCACCAAAGGTTATTAAACCTGTAGATACAGACTTTAGCTGTACACTAAAGACTACTGGAGTGTAGAAATTTGTAATAGAAATGCTAAGACTGGATAAATGGAAAATGAAGAGGTATATCTGGGTGTGGAAGCACCAGAAAGAAGAGTAGAAAAAGGTACGTAAGAATTGCAGGCGCTGGTGGCACCCAGACTAGCAGATGCTCAAGTTCCCAGCACATCCACATGCAGCTTTCCGGGACATCCAGAATGAGAAATCAGGGAAGATTTGAGAACAAAGAACAGTCTCCATCCAGATTAGACAAAGGTTCACATCACTGAGAGATAATGGCAGAGAGCTAAAGGGCTGGAGCTTTAAGACACCAGGTAAGGCAGACAGTGCATAAATAGTCTGAAAGGTGAGATAGGATGGTGAGACACAAGATCGCAATCACGGTCAGCACCTGAAGGGTACAACAGGACATCCAAAGCCAGCTCATAGTTGCTAGCCTAAGGATAACAGGAGGTGTGATAAGAACTCAATATCCAGATTTCCTTGCCCTCCTTCACCTCAAGGAACCCGAGACAGGTCTTAGTGCCTGTGTGCTGGCAAGAGTATTTGCACACATGCAAAGTGGTGCTTCTGAGTATGAGATTGGGATTGTGAGTGAGTGCAGTCAGTTTTGCTTTAAAATAAACTTGCACAATCGCAGCACTGTTGAGGTGGGAAGGCACCTTGGGAAATCATCTAGTCCAGCCCCCTGCTCAAAACAGGGTCAGCTAGAGCAGGTTGCTCAGAGTTATGGCAGGTTGGGTTTTGCATGTCTCCAAGGATGAAGACTCCACAACCTCACTGTGTGACCTGTTCCAGTGTTTGATCACAATCACAGAAAAAGTCTTTTCTTACATTGAAATGGAATTTCCTGTTTCAACTAGTGCCCATCACTTCTTGTCCTCACCAGGCAGTACTGAGAAGAGTCTGGCTCCACCTTCTTTACTTACCCCCACACATTCATAAGACCGCCTGAGCCTTCTCCAGGCTGAACAGTCCCAGCTCCCTCAGGTTCTCCTCATATATCATCTTTGTGGCACTAATCAACTCTCCTCTGACAAGGTTTCAGATTAAGCTTTGCTGTACCATTCCTACAATGGTGCTATAGTATATATCCGAGGTGAATTATCTCTGGATTTGCCTTCCTCAGAACATTAGGCTTTGGCCAGATCCAGTACAGCTGGTTTTAGGTGCCTCCATTGTCCTGGCTGGTTAGGTTCCTTCTCTGCTACACCCCTCTCCCAGTCAAACTGGCATCTCAAGTACAATGCACTCAGAGCTTCCCGCTCCCCTATGAGCAAATACGAATACAATATGAATGCAATTAGAAAGAAAAGGTTTACAGACCTTTTTTCTGAAATGGTTCTGAGATGTCGGTGCTGCCTCCCAAGACACGGTACTACATTCCAACAGTGGAAACCAGGGGAGCTCAGCTAACAAAAGCAGAAAGGTCTCGGTGTGTTATATTTATTGCAGCCCACACAAGAGCAGCAAATAAAAGACCCAGCAAAGTAACGGGGAACTATAACTGAACTTCAAGTTCCAGTGACACAGCTGGGTAATTGGTTCCCTGCTTTTATACACACCTCTCTTTATACATCCTTCATTTGTATACCAAAGGTTTCTCAAAATGGTTTACATTTTTATAAGGAGCCATTAAGCTAAGAATACGGAATGAATTATTTGCAACATCATGAAATGAATTTTTTTACACTTGGACAATAGGGGGTTTTAAATTCACACTGCAATTCAAGCATGAGTTATTTACACTGGGAAAATCTTTTCAAACTTCAGACAAAAAAGTGAGATTCATTATATATTGTGCAAAAGCTACCAACTCATATACATGACATCAAGTCATATATTACAGACATGAAGCCTTTCACATTTTACTGAATGTCAGAAGGTTTGCAGTTCCCACATTGTGTTTTAGTATTTCTGCCAAAATTGCCAACAAAGAACGTGTCTTTAACTTCTCTGACCCTATTGTGTCAAAAACATCTCTCATGCACCCCATACTGTATCTTTTAGACCTACTCAGTGTTCATTTCTGAAATTTCAGAAATGCGCAATAGGAAAACCTCAAAACATACAATACAGCTTCCTTACTCACATCTGGAACCATACATCAAAAATCATGCATATGAACAAATGTTCTGCAATTTTTTTCTTACAAAATTAATGAAAGGACTACTAATATGTCCACCAAAGCAAGCTGGACCTTGTGAATGGCTAAAAAAGAAGTAACTGAGCTGATAAAAATGAAATTACCTTTGCCATTTAACTCTTTGGCAGGCCTTAAATATCTACCAAGAAGAAAAGGCAGAGGTCATTAATTCTAGTAGCAAAATTGCAACTTCATATTGATTAGTGTATCATTCACTGCATAAAATTATTTTCCATTTAGATCCTGATTTACAGCTTCCCGTACACATTTTTCTCCTTATTTATTAGGCATGATTAAAAATATATGATTATTCCAAAGTAAGCACATAAAAGTTCACTAATTCTTAACCTGTATCTCAGCTCAACAAAATTAAATATTGAATAAGTGCCTCCCTCACCAGTTAATTAGTGCTGCGTATTCCTATTCCTATTTTCTTTTACCAACCTTGTGGCTGCTTGAGGAAGACGACCACTGATTATGATCCAGAAAAGACGTTTCAGGCAGAGTCTTCTGCTGTGATGGATCCTCCAAAAGTGGCTTCTTCTCAATGAAAGTATGCATCAACACAAACTCCTTTGAGAAGGTATCTACTTTCCTTTAACTCACAGGACAGCTGTGAAAAGGGCACAGAAATGAGGGATTATAGCTAAAGTTTACACAGTGCTTTGAAGATGAATGCACCAATTGTTTTGGTCACCACGTAGTTAAGCAGTGAATTTGTATACCTTAGAGATTTTTCAAATAGTGTTAATCATGATATACTTGGTTTTGGTTTTGTGAAATCACCAGTTGTGTAATTTTAAAAAATGCAAATGTGTGTTCTCATTCTCATTAAGTCACCAGCGTGACTCCCATCAGAAAGGATTTGGGGAGTGGGTTATTTTGTTCTCCTGGAAGCTGAACTTCAAACACCTACTTCTTTCACTTACAGTTCTTATGTTCAGGTTCAGATGGGTTTCTCAGTTGTCGATCTACTTGCAAACTATTTTTCTAAAGACCCCAGGTTGACCTGTCTTGAATTTTATTAACCTGAGCTATAGCAAGCCATAATAATCTATAAATAATCAAGTCCCATTGCCTTCTCACAAGCCTTTAGAGCATCTGAATGACCTGCCTTAAAAACTACTCAACCAGCATCAAACCTTTGGTGAGCTTGTGAGAAAAAGCAGGTAAACCCCACCACTTTGCATATCAGAAAAAGAAATAATGATAGATCCAGCAAAAACCTGTTCATAAACTAAGGATTAACAAGACTGTACAAGGAAGGGAGGAGCTAAAAAGAAACCTCTCATCTTGGGCAAGTCTAAGACAGTGTCTCAATGAAGTCCTCATGCAATGAGGCGGGCTGAAACATGCTGAAAGAACTGAGGGGATCCAGGCCTCTGGTGGAGACAGCATCAGTACTATGGCAGAACCTGGATATCTTGGCATAACCAATATCCCAAAAGCGTTGTTGGTACTGACACACAGGTTCTTCCAAAGTTAATTGAGCCACAGAGAGCACCAACAGGCGGAGGAATCCCCCTGTGGTTAAATAAAATAAAAAATAAAAAAAATATAAAAAGAGCGTGCTGAAGAAGCATTGCTTGCAAAAGTAAACATGTTGGAAACAGTTCTCTCTTTTTCCTCAAGAACAACCTTTCACCAACCGAGGATGCACAGAAGTGATTTGACACAGAAGTTGGCACTTCTGTTTGCATCTCCCTGGGCAGACATATTGAAATGCAAGCATGTTAACACTTAGGAATCTTTAACCAGTGACAGGTAGCAAATGGCAAGGACACTGCTTTACACTAGCCAAAGATTGACAATCCTGAGGGCAAAGCTCAGGAGTGCCACAAATTACTTGCCACGGTGTGCAAAGGCTGCCAATTAAATGAAGCCCACATAATTTGTGTGCGCGAAACTCTCTTATCCAGAACATCAGCCCACCATGTCAGACCTACTGCTTTGCCTCCGTGGTACAGTACCCTGTTGTGGAGATATCTCTGGTTAGAGGCAGAGGTGATGCGACACAGGGTCACAACCCATCAGCAGTACCCACTGTATTCTGCCCTGTTGCCAAAAGACTATCTACACAAATATTGAATTTCTGCACTATCAGAATAATGTTATACACTGCAACTTGTTACAGCTCAGAAGCAAACCCTTGGGTGGTTCTGCGCACAGTTGGTGGATATCAAGCAGCAAGGCCATTTAATCACTGACAGTGAACTAAATTCACTCAATTTTTCAAATGCAACATATTTATACAACCTGTGCTTTAATTCCTGTTTACATAATAGCAGCAGCACTTAAGCCCATTAACAGAAAGAACCTAAACAAGGCACAAGGACAAATTTCCTACAAAGTTTTCAATTTCCTTTATGGGGTCACAGGTGTACAGTGATATCAAGAGTGAAATTTGTTCTAGAGTGTGTTTCCGTGTTAAATATTTGGGCATTCAGGTTTATAGTCTTGACTGGATCCCAGACAGTTCCAGGAACATCTTTTTTGTAGTTTTTCATCAAAATAGTCGATGGCAACATTTTGGTAACCTATGGAGGACATCAGCTAAATAAGCTTAAATTCTTTGAGAAAGATTTTGGCTTCTGCACAAAGAATTCCTTAACTCTTCAGTAATGAATGAACCTCCTGTGCTGCATAGCTTTGAGTAGTATAGAAATTAGCTTCCTCTCTTTACCAATGATGTCCTTCACAGTACCAAAGCCGAACCAATCATTCCTTGGTATTTAAGCTGCTTGTGATTCCTCCATTATTTGCATGAGTTTGGTCCAAGGCTTATCATAAGCATGCAATGTACCAATACTCGAGCTTTTATAAATTAGATCATAAAAGAATTATTATCAATAAGCCTACAACAAAGACAGACAATTCTGTCTTTGAATCAGACAATTCTGGATGTCCATAATACATACTATTGTATAACCTTGCAAATTTAACACAGAAGTCAAGACTGGTTTCCCTTCCATTAGAAGGCTCCCTGGCCATGTGCTGAGGTCTGGTATTACAAGAAGTTAATTAAAAAGAAAAGAAGAACAAATGCTGCTGAAGATAAAAAAAATGACGTAACTACACATAGATGACAATCTTTATCTCACAGACAACTCATATGGAAAACTGTTTCATTTGGTGTATCCTGGCCCAAGATACACCCTAATCGGCCCCTGTGTTTTCCCCATGCAAATTAATATGACTATGAAAATGACTGGGATGATCATCAGGCAAAAATAAAGCAAAGCAAAACCTGCTGTATCAGTGAGAAAAATTCTTTACAGTTCTGTAGTCAGGAAGTTTCCTTCTGTATTGGGAGCCTTGCAGAAGATATTGTCTTTGGGTAGTTAGCGATCTTGGACAAGCCATGCCAGACATATTAGACCTAGTAACCCTTATGCTGGCAGGAATGACCGCTGTGACAATGTATGTGACAATGCCAGAGGACAAGCTGGACCAACCTGAACATGTGCTGTTCCTGGGTATCAGTCCTGGGTACACGCAGCTGGATATGCTCTGGTGGAGAGAGAGAAAGAAATAACATTCTTACCTGTCAAGACAGGCAATATGGTTTTGTTTGTTACACTGAGTAAAAAGCACCACAGTATGGGAGGGAGACAGAGCTGCTCCACGCAGGGGAATTGCGCGCAGAGCACCATGGCTGTCTACCCAGGGCCTGTCATGAGAAGCTCAACATGAGCTGGCAATGTGTACTTGCAGCCCAGAAGGCCAACCATATCCGGGGTACATGAAAAGAAGTGTGCCAGCAGGTCAAGGGAGGTGATTCTCCCCCTCTACTATGCTCTTCTGAGACCACGCTCGGAATATTGCATCCAGCGCTGGAGCCCTCAGCACAAGAGGGACACGGACCTGTTGGAGCGGGTGCAGAGGAGGGCCACAAAAATGATCAGAGGGGTGGAGCACCTCTCCTATGAAGACAGGCTGAGAGAGTTGGGGTTGTTCAGCCTGGAGAAGAGAAGACTCTAGTGAGCCCGTATAGCAGCCTTCCAGTATCTGAAGGGGGCCTACAAGAAAGCTGGAGAGAGACTTTTTACAAGGGCGTGTAGTAATAGAACGAGGGGTAATGGGTTCAAACTAGAAAAGCGTAGATTTAAATTAGGTATCTGGAGGAAATTTTTCACTCTGAGGGTGGTGAGGCACTGGAGCAAGTTGCCCACAGAAGCTGTAGATGTCCCATCCCTAGAAGCATTCAAGGCCAGGTTGGATGGGGCTTTGAGCAACCTGGTCTAGTGGGAGATGTCCCTGCCCATGGAAGGGGGGTTGGAACTAGGTGATCTTTAAGATCCCTTCCAACCTAAACCATTCTATGATTCTATAAATCACTAGGCAGCTACCAGAGCTGAATTGAGTGTGTTTTCATCATCCACTCTTTTGGTTAAAACATTACAGTACTCAATCATCTTCCCTCTCAGAGCAGGTATGATCTAGATATATAAGACCAACATGTAAGCCAAGAAATTCAGCCTTCCTATCAATCATATTATAACATCTTAACATTTCTCACAAGATTTAAAAAAAATAATTATCAATATGTCAGCAGATTATGTATTGTGAATGCATGTTTACCTATGATAACTACAGACTTGAAAAAAAGGAAAATGCAAGCCAAGTTTATTCCGAACTCTGCCACTGGCAGCCACAGCAGATAAGATGAAAAGTCTATCCCAGTGCTCCCTCATACCCTTAAATACAGCTAGTAGAGATGCTTAACAGGAGAATTTAAGAACTGGGCAAGAGCCCAGTGAAGCTTTACCCAGTGTCTTACCAAATTCTGGTGGAGTTTAGCAATTTCCCAGTCTATTTTTGTATCTTTTTGCCACAATACAACCCAGTTTCTTAAAGAGCCTTTGCTGAGACACACCTTGGAAAGTGCTTTTTCTGAAATCTGAGTCCAAATTGCTTAACCTCTTTACCTCAGCCACCTAGATGGAGAGATAAGATAAAAATGTCTCCTCTGTGAAGCATCTTTGAGATATTCCAGGCCAAGCCTCCATATAAATGTACAGTATTAGGTTATTAGTATAATTTTTGATAGGGCTTCTGTCTTCCATTTTATTCTGAAGTCAGTAAGCACAGTGCTTCTCATGTTCCACCGTGTGGTTTGCTTTGTCGGCCGAAACCTGATATCTGCTTCCCTATTAATATCATCACACTGTCTGAATGTATTTTAAGAGCTTATGATACTTGGCAATGAGTGGGTTTGATTTTGTTATTGTTGGGTCAGAACGCAGTGCATTTAATTTAAACGTTAGCACAAGATGGGTTTTATCTGATCAAGAAACCATGCAATAGGAGGAAGGCGTATATTTCCTTTAAAAAACAGGCACCCCTTGATATATTTTCAATGCCAAAGATTTTCATCTGTTTGAACGACAGCCACATACTTCCATTACACTAACTGGAAACCAATAACGAGAACAGGGAAGCTGGACAACAATGCAAAAGCAGATTTTTTTGGCAGCTGTATGTAACACATTTGAAGTTGTGAATGAAAGATTGTGACATGCCTTCAGCTCAACCCAAAAGTCCTTTCTCGGGCAAAAATCTCCTTAAAACCTATTTGCAGAACAGTGTCAAGAAAACAATCAAAAATTACCAATGCATTTTTACAGGAACATGCAGGTAGAAGTTCAAGCCTTCCCTTGTCAATGATCCCAACTACAGAAGCAGGTCAGTTGGGAGTCAGCTGTGCTCAATATCCTTCAGTGCCCCAGCACAACAAAGTGTTTCTGACCTGGTTCACCATCACCCAAACACCAGCACAGCTTCCCCCATCCGTCGCGTGCCACCGAGCCCCGGCCAGAGCAGATGGTGCTGACTGGGGCTACAGGCCACTTTACTCCCACATAAGAGCTGCTTACGTGCTTCTGAAACCGTGGCCCCACCTTTCTTCTTCATCTGATTAAATTTGACATTTCTGTTCAGCAAAAGAAAGAACATACGCAGGAACTTCACCAAAAGTTTGAACCTCATAACAATTTTATTAGTAGTGACAGCAGCATCTGGGGTTTCCAGAACATACACCCCGACATAGTCACATATTTCTGCGAAAAGTCACCATCCTGGAATGAAAGCTTTTATGTTTTATGCTCACCTTTACAATTGCACCATGCCTGACATGGTTACCTGGGCATGGCTTGCTTATTTGAAACAAAAATTTTAAGTATGGATTTCTTTTTTCCATATCTTTCTTCCCTCCCCTTTGGGTAGTGGCATATGTTGACTCTTCTTAGCTTTAACAGCAATGTTATATATACTGAGATTCTATCTGGACAAGAAATGAACAGAAATATTATACACAGCTAAATAAGAAAACACAGATTATTGCCTGAGCCCCCGAAGGCCTACTTTGTCTGTGCAACAGTTTGTTTTACTTTTCATAAAATTTATTTTGGCTGTAGCCAGATTGATGGTGATTATATTTGAAATCCCTCCCACAAATCTGTCACACAAACACATCATTAATTTAAGATTTTTAAACTTATTTGGATAATGAACGTGTTTTCTTATTCATTAGTAGATACTGGTTATTGCTATACCATCAGCAAACAATAAAACGCTCCCTGTGTTAGCAGCTTTTAGTTCCTGGGATTTACTATGGGTCTAAATGCATTCACAGTAGTTAGAAACCTACACAGCTTTGGGGGAAAAAAAACCAAACCGAAAAAACCACCTCAAGTAATATCAGATGTCTTATTAGCCTAGAAAGATCAATCTATATGACCTGAAAGATGGCAAAATTTCCAGGTTCTCCTTTTGCCAAACAAAAAAGAATATAACAACAACAAAAAACCCCACCCTTAATCAGATTTTTGAAGTTTGATACAAAGTAAATCCTGAGCTTCATCAGCATTTCTGTTGATAATACCAGTAGATTCGATATTTTCCAGAAAAAAAAAAAAAAAAAAGGCAAAAAGAAAAAGCAATCTTGGACTGCTGCAAGCAAAGGGGGCAGGAAGTGCCCACTGCAGGGTCTGTGGTCCGCACAGCTTTTATTTCATGGAGACACACAGACAGCCTATTCCCTGGTGACAGCTCTCTGCGCTTTCCAATCCTGCACAGGATTTCCTTCTGTCTGAAAGTGTAAGAGTCGCTCCAGTAAACACTCTGCATATGCGTTCCAGCTGCTGCACTCATTCTGCCAACGCAGCCCAGTGACAAGAAAAGTATTATTTCCTACTAAAACCTTCTAATCACTAGACCATGCCATTTTCATCTGGCTGTTTCAGGCCTCAAGAGCTTGCATTGCTTTCAGTAACTTTATCGTTATTAAGAAATTAGCTTTTGTAGCCCAGCGTGTTAATCTTCATCTCGGGATTCTACAAGATGAACTTGTGGGCGGGCTGGGCTGTGTGAAGAGCCCAGTTTCCAGGAAAGCTTGCATTGATTATATAGGCTCTGGAACTTATATATTTGAAAATATTGATCCATATGCAAATTCATACAAACGCACACATATATATACACTATATATCTATATTCATGTTATATATAATACATACACCCACACTTAAAAGAAATGACCAGCTGTACTATTTGCTGCCGTCCCTATTTATTTTGGCAGAGTCTTGCCTTTACAGGAAGAGGGGTTATTTTTTGTTGAGAAGCCTTGCACAGCTTTGCCATTCCTTTCCAGAACAACTGCATGGAACTCGGTGGAGAGAAAATTTCTCAACCTGCAGTAAAGAAAATAAGACTTAAGAACAAGCTTAAGACGTATCCTATTACTAGCATAACAATGACTTTTTTGAAAACTGGACAATCCTGTCCCCAGGGAAACTTTAGCGGATTTCTTTTTAACCCTTTATTTGGAGGGAATTTTGTTGATTTTTTTTTAAAGTCTAATTCTCAAAATATTGTTCAAAGAATACATTTTCTGTTTAGTACTAAGATTCTTTGCCTTTGAAGGGAACCAGTGACAACAACGCTGCTCCGCTGCATGTCCGTAAATTTTCTTGAAACGCAAAACAAAACACAAGGTTAAATTCTCATCAATTTTCATTTTCAGGTTCACATTTTTTATCCCTCTTCTTTAATGAAACAAAATCCCCACAAGCTCCCATGCACCTACAACAAGAAGATTTTCATTGTTCAGCCCAAGTGTACTCAAATGAACTGACAGGAGAACCTTGATTGTCCAAATGGAAATTGGAGCATGGTAATTACACAGTCAAAGCAGGATTCAAATAAAGGGCAAAGCTTTTTGTGTACTTCACAAAATGCACAAACATCACCTAAGTTCAAACAAGGGCCAATTCAGCAAAATACTCTTTTCTATACAACATAGAGCAATTATAATTTCAGTCATAGCAAATATTTCCATATCTCATATTTACATTTTGAACATTATTTTAATATATTAATATACATAAAAGAAGCCAAGGAAAAGATAATTTTTTCAGACTTGTAAATATGAAGAACATGTTACCAACATTTATGTTGGCACTGGATTTCTCCACTTAGTGGCTATATTAGCACAAAACTTCACATTTAAAAAAATTCACACAATTACATTTTTTTTTGAAAAATTGTATCTTTCCATAAACCATTTCATATGAAAATAAACATGTTTCATGCCCTTCCTTTAGAACCAATCAAAATATTTTACTAGGTCAATGAAGTAGGTCGGCAATTTGGCATCTATCTCTATCTCTGCTGAGGACTACAGTTCAATTCCCAGCTCTGCCAGCTGAAACAGATGTGGAAACCACACCACCAATCTTCATGCGCTGTAAGAAGGAATTCTCCTTTGGAAGAGCTGCCTCCCTTGAGAGCAGAGCGCCAGGCAAAAGTACCAAAGTGAGCTAGGACTGTGGGTCACCAAATAACGGGTTTTACGGTAGGGCTGTCCTGCTATGGACAGGTGCTGTATCATTGTCCCACCATCTGCATTTTTATCCAGCTGTACGGCATAGGTGAGCTGATCCACTCTAAAGGCCGTATGACCTATGCTTAAAGTATATAAGACAAATATTTAGGGAGGAAAAAAGCCAAAATACCAACCAAGTCCTTGCAATATTTTGCTTCTTATTAAAAGTAATTCCTTCGGGGTGTCTTTAACTTGACACAAATGGACCTTTTTGAATGTCTGTCAGTGACGTTATAACCACGTTAATATTCACGCCTAGTGCGTTCACCAGTTTGTCTGTTCCTCTTAATATTGTTCCTAAATTCCCTTTTGATAAGTTTCTCCAGACAGTGCATATCAAAGGATTATTGCACTTAATGGGTGATTAAAGGCACTCGCCCTTCAGCCTCATGCCTGTGATGCCACCTTAGGCATACAATAATAACCTTGAAATGACTAGCTGTCATGTCTCATTGCTTAATTATATTGTCACGAAGGAGTTCTCCTCAGAAACCTTTTTAGAAATTTCGAAAGAAATAGTCTCCAGCAATAGTTTTCTTTTCTTCAAAGGTTTTACAAATTATTATTATATTTCTTAAAAACTTAAAGCAAACACCAACAGTCCTGAACAAGCAAATCCGTAGAGCCACCAGTCCAAAAAGTCCCAGACTGCAGGCTGATTTGAAATATCTCCTAAAAGATGGAAATCCTGTCCTGGCAGGAGTCCACTATGGCAAAAAGCAGCTCAATGGTTATAACAACCTGTAATACCTGTTGTTTAGCAGTAATTTTCAAGGGCATTAATTTCAGTTCAAGGAAAACGCACGGACATGAAAGCCAGAGACTTTCCAAACACCTTGAGTCACCGGCTCCCAGCCTGCCCAGGGAACAACAGCAGGGGCCTCTCGGGGACAGGCCAGAAGTTTCTCGGGGACCATAGTTTTAAGTAATTTAGTTTTAGGCTATCTTGTTTCGCCTAGTTTGGTTCAAGGGCTCCACGACTTTTGTAAAACTGCATGGGCAGCCCCAGGCATTTCTTGGGAAAGTGGATGACCCATGCTTTTGCCTTCACGTGAAAACACTCCAAGAGAGACTTAGCAATAATTAAATTCTCTCTTTCATCCCCAAATTTGGCTATGCACAAATCGGCAATAACTCTTTTTTTGTTCTACCTTTCAATGGGAATAGATGACACTGAAGCTGTTTCTGGTGGCACTATTCACACATGCTACCATGGGGAGATGCAGCGCAGGCACTGAGTTATGTTTGTCTACCTTAACACAGGTTTTTAATACTGGTCTCAGGCCTACTTCTTTGCCATCCAAGGGGCACAATGAAGGGCAGGACATATAGGGCAGTCCCCTCCCATGCATGGAGCCAGGAACGAGAATTATTTCCTCCTCTCTGTGCTTTTTTACATGTTTATATATGTGCACACAAAGTCATAGCTCACTTTAAACAAATATGACCAATACAGCTTCCAGATAAAAAAACCACTACAGGCAACAGAAAAAGAGAGGAAATCACTTTGTAATGTATTAATCATGAAATTATAAGAGTTTGACAGCTGCTCATGATAAAACATTGAAGAGCTTCACAGGGCTGTGATTTGATAGCTTCTTATTATGACAAGCTAGTCCTGTCTGTTCATGTTTCAGTGATTAGCTCCCATCACTCTCTGTCTAGCTTTGCACAGTAAGAGCAGTTTTAGCCGCGGAAACTTTCTTTGCCCTTCTGCCACTGAGTCTGAGCGGCTATGATGTGTCTGAGTTTGTCATGACAGTACTAGCAAGGGACGCCAGTCTGGTAATACAGCTTAGGCTAGATAAGCTTTAGGAACGCTGCAAAAGAACACACGCCTGCAGTTTTACTCCTCTGACCAAGTTTTACTTGCACATTGGCAGCAATGAAATCAATGCGAGCCCTTGACCAAGTATGCATGCGTATTGGGAGCCGAAGACCCCAAGTGCTCCATACTGTCATGGCGCAATGTAAGTTGCTTTTACATGGTGCTACATGTACCTCCCTGTGTGATGTCAAATCCACTACGTTTATAGCACCTATTCAGTTGCTAATGCAAAGTACAGAACAGATACATCAGCAGGCGATATTATGCTAAAAAGACCCATTAGAGTTTCAAATATTTTCTTGCAGTCCAGCATTTTGAAGTCTATCACTGACTTCAAGAATGACTGAAATTTTAATCTGTAAAAAAATGATCCTGCTCTTTGCAATTTCCATATGTGGAGTCAACCCAGTCCATTACAATTCAATTCACTGACTCCAGCAGTAAAGAAAACAGCCATTAACCAGCAATCTATAAAGATTTCCTTTCTTCACATGGTTCAGAGCCTTTAATCTTTTAGCAAGCACAAGTGGCTGCTGAAGTGCATTTGCTCAGGGCTCAGTTTAAAATGTGAATTAATGGAGTTGTAATACTGCACTAAATGAAGATCTTTAACATTACCCCTAAACGTTACAGCTAGTCCATGTTAGATTAGATCCTTTGAAAACACAGCTACAGAGATTTACATAGGCTGGGTGTCCAGTTAGGTGTCTTTATTAGAGAAAGAATCAAAAGACAATTTAGCTGTAACTGCAATTTTGCTGTATGGCAACTACTGTAACTAGAAAACCTTCTATAATAGCACAGAGCAGCAACAGTTAATGGAGTTATTTAAAAAGAAAAAAAAAAAGAAGCATTACCTCAAGAGGGAATATAGTTCTTCTTTTAGAAAAATGACTTTTAAATAACGTCCTAAAAGGGTAACAGGCCATTAGTCATTTTCAACAATGACAACAGGTAATTTATTGTCATGCACATGCCACACAGTTAACAAAGGGTCAGCTCTAGGTGTGTTAGCAACAGGAATTCTCAAAATAGATGTGCAAGGAACAGTCACACTAGTCTAAAAATTAGGTCAGATTTTCTGTACTTTGTTTTACATTCTTCACTGGAACCGTAAAACCTGTCTGGTACATAAACCTACAAAATAGTATGCTAGACATACTGTCAAATTGTTCCCTGATAGGAATACAGAAACACACACAGGAAAACATCCAAAAAAAAAGGTTACACTCCCGAAAACTACTTATCATTTTGAGCATTCAATTGGCTCTGCATTAGCACAGCCAGATTATTGCAATCTGTAAACAAGGCTTTTTAAGGTGTCTCAGATAACTCCTGCAAAGGCAGGACCCCATAAAAGTGACCGCTTCAGAAACGTACCTGTTAGTTCATGCGCAAATATGTTTGGAGTCTATAAACAGGCATGTAAGTGGTCAGATCCCTGTAGTGATCAACTCTCAGCAGGTTCCAGCACCACTACAGATTCTGCATCTGAGCATTTGTACTGCCAAAGTGTCTGCAGGTTTCCTGGTCACTGTGAAAGAAGTATCCCTTAACTACATCATTACACAGAAAACCTATAACTTGGTAGTATTTGGTTTTAAAGAACAACTGTTAAATGAGGATCGGCCTCCACCAATACTGAATCACCTTTAAAGTCAGACATAAAGTATCTGAAAAATCATCCATTTGAAGAAGAATGCCTTGAGTTTTGTT
>NW_009647437.1:2188686-2216958 GCF_000708025.1 Charadrius vociferus
AGCTGGTTGCCAGGGTTCCCCCAAACCTTCACTCACCCTGTGAACGCCACCTGGGCTGTGTAAGAAGCTGAGACTTGCTGCCTTCATAACTTCACCGGCTTGGTGACATGTTATGAATAGGAGAAATATTAGGAATGATTTTAAGCATTCCTTCTCTGACGCCTCAAATCCCTTGTTTACTTTATTGCCTGAGAGCTGTCAGATTGCCCCCTGAGTTGACAAGGCTCGAAGTTGAGTGAAGCTGTCAAACAATGATTTGCAGTAGGCAGCCATCTCCGAAGGGTTTCAGTACACAGGAATTCGAAGAGAAACGGCGATAACCTTTCAAACTTTCCTAGCTTTCTGCTGTTTGACATGCGTAGAGTTTAAGCAATGCCATTTAACACAAAGACATCAAACTTTAAGTAATTACTCAGCTACATGGAAAGAGGTAGGAAAATACTTTGCTTTTTTTAAACAAGCTCCCAGGTGGTACTGATCTTGAATCTCAGAAAGCTTTATCAAAAATTATCAGCCTGGAAAAATACAGCCGTAAGTAAGCTTCTATTGCAAAACCAGTATGGCTATAGAAATCAGTCCAAATTATTAAATTCCAGTCCTAGTATGAATTAATCTAAAAGCTTGAATCTGTTTGGGTCTGGAATTTAGATGAAGTTTAAGCTCTCTTTCTTTCAGTGTATAAAGCTAGAGAACTGCTACACGGTTTTAATGATTGTTGTTTACCCAGAGAGAAAGTTTACAACTTGGTATGAAAGTTTTCCATAATTTGTCATCCAGGAAGGGTCCTCGGGGTTCCTCTCTGGAGATTGCACGGACTATTCCAGTATTGCACTCTGTTCTTTAAAGAGCAATTTTAAGAGGAGTCTGAAGTTCCACTAGTATTTCAGAAAAGTGCATACACTTTTCAATAATAAATCCATCATTAAACTTCTTGGCCTTGTGGCCTGCATCTCTTAACACCTTGCGCCATTTGTACGTGCTCTGAAAGGCTACAGAAAGACACTGTTGGCTGACGGGGCTGCACTAGCAACTCCAGATTTAAGGAAGAATAGAAATCTTTTTTCAGTAAGGTGATCAACTTTATACACAGTGCTGAATGAATATGAAAAGGAATAGAAAAATATTTAGCAATAAAGTACATAATTTTAATTTAGAGCCTAAGAAAGCAAAATATTCTTGCTTAACTACATTTAAGGCTACATTAAATTGTGCATATAACAAATTCATATAGGTATGGCACGGGTGAATAGGTCTTCCTCATATTTTGGAAAGGTAGAAGTTTCTTCTAGATTTTTGTGCATTGTTGTATCTTTGCTTGTTAATAATGTTTAAGAAAATATATGCACCGTTTATGGTCTCTATAGAAATTTTACAAAACCAATTTTATAGGTAATTTCTCTTTTATTAAATTAATTAAATCATCAGACAAACTTCCTGACTTCCTCCCTCAGGCCGTAAGGAAGAGAGCAGAATTCCCTATTTCATTATTCTCTTTAAAATCAGTCCAATAGAAGGAAATGAAGTTTTCAAAGTGATCGCATGGCGGCTACAGAGTCAGGATTGGCAGGGTCTGTTTGTTCTCCGGCACCGATATCCTCTGTGGCCTTTGGCAAGACACTGAGCCAGTTTCCAGTTCAGTTTTCCCGTAGGGTAAAATGGGATTTATATAGCGTTAGACACGTCAGCTATGTAAGTCTTGTTCTTTTACTTTCTACAGTACTTATACAAGTCCCACTCACTTTAAAAGAGAAAGTTTCTGGCATCACTTGGTACTACAAACACGCCAATATTAACCACCAACCCTTTACAGAAGGAAGTCGATCCTCTGGTTAAACCTGGTCCAAACAGTGTGCACTCCATGAGAGCTGAGCATCATTCTTAGTCGGAGGAAAAGATGCAAGAAAAAGTGACAAATACCAGATATCAGTCATGTCAGCTAGCAAGAGACTGCAAACCACTCCAGGATTACACTGCCACAAGACTGCAGAGCACACACTACTCTCCTGGCACCGTAAAAAGCAACACAAAAATAGCAAAAGGCAGCCAAACAAAGCGAAGCACCTGCAGCATGAATTTCTGGGTTTTGGCATGAGAATTACATCACGTTGCTTATAGGACAGTAATTAGGAAGGGAGTTTCTAGGCTCATAATTAAAGAGTTAAGGGCTTACCAAGCCCTGAGCTGCAGATGTATTACGTGCCATAAAAGGTGTCAAGAAAAGTTCAGGATAGTTGTGCAGAAATCCTGCCAAAACTCATGCCCGAACACATTTAATAACAAAATATGTGTACATGACAAGCATGTCTGACAGTTCAGTTTTCTAGACACTACATGGTGTTTTGAAGTAACATTAGATGCTGATAGATCTGCTTTTTAAATTTAATGGTGCAGACTGAAAGGTAAAAAGTTATAAACATTGTATAACCAAAATAATGCATTAGTATAGTTTCTTTTTCATAAACCTTGGCACCAACTCCTCTTGTTGGGTTTTTGGTTTTTTTTTTTTTTTATAATAACTGACAAACAGCTATTTTGATCCTGCTGTTAGGAGTCCTGTTAGCTTGGTGAAAAGTAATAATATTAATTTCAGTTCTGGACACTTTCCTGCCATCTCCTCCAGCTTCATATTTGCTACTTGTCGAAACAAGTGATGTACTTTCAGTCCACCACCCATAGCTGGGTTTGCTAAAAATATCACGTTTATGCGCTTCATCCCAAATGGCTCGTGGTGGTGATAAGCGGAGGGGACCCACTCCTGCCAAAGTTTTGTACACCCACTCAGGGACCCCCTGAAACGTATCTGGGTGTGAGCACTGGGATCGTCCAGTTTCGTGGTGGCTGGAGGGAGGATCAGGGTGTAACAAAGCAGGGCAGACAAACACCACGCTGGCAGATAGGCTGCCACCCCCTGCTTTGCACCTCCCCAAAGGTGTCCTCCTCCTTGCTGCAGAATTTAATATTTTAAGTCCTAATTCTGTGAGGTTTTAGGCATGTGCTGAACTTTTTCTTCCTGTCTGCAGTCCCAGGGAAGTCAGCAGGACTGCTCGAGATATGTACGTGCTCATCCTCGCAGGATCAGGGCCCAATACAAACGAGGCTGTGCCGTTTAGTCTTGGTGCTGGTGGTGCTCTCATACGTGAGCCCAGAGCTTAATACTATAGGGCACATACCATATACAGAATACAACTTTGCATTCCCAACTGCAGTAACTGATCTCAAGTCAGTGAAACTATACATGTGATTTAGGAATGGTGAATGCGGCCTTGGGAAAAGGTTAACACTGAGAGCACTCTAAGGAGGCTAACAGGATGGAGTTGCAAGCATATTTTCTCAAGAAAAGCAATTAAAAATGACATGATGTTAGAATAAGTCAGTCCAGAAAGAATAACAGAACATTCACCTGCAAGTAATCTCAGGAGACTGGTCAATGCTTGGAAAAAAAAAAGCTGTCTCACAAATTGCCCACTGTTTAACTTGAAGTCCATTTGTTAATTTTGTAAACATTGCTGCTTCCGTTTTGCACTGACACGCTATTGACAGCGGGACTCGAATCCCGCCGGGAAGGAAGTATCAGGTTTCGGGCAGCTTCAGGACGCTTCTCAAGTCTATCTTCACCTGAAGGGCTTTGGCAATAGTTACTGACAGAAGGAAACATGGTGCAATTCAGGCTCCATGCGAATGGAAACTGCCTAACATTTCAGGTAAGTGTTTGGGAATGTTGCGCAGTCGGTGCCCACAGCCAGCTCAGGTGACGTGGTGCTCCGTTTTACCAACCTCCACCTCCAGGGGTTTCATTTGCTCTGCACCAGCCAAACTGCAGCCCCCACTGACAGCAGATTCCTGCTTCCCAGTCAGCGTTTGCCCCAGTGTGTATTCAGGCAGATGGGCTGGGAGACCTCCACGTAGGACCAGGGATGGGAAACTTTTGCATGGGACCAGGGCTGGGAGACCTCCATGTAGGACCAGGGCTGGTATCTTCAGCTCGTCCATCCTGCAGGTTGCCCTATCCTGCTGCCAACCATCCGCCTTGGTTTCTCAGTATGATTTCACCTGTTGCCTCTCACATTTGACATAATTAACTGCGGGCTAAGCCAGAAGTGTCCTTAATGATGTGGATGCTCCTCCGGCTGGGAGGCAGTGCTGTAGGTTATAGCTCGTTTCAAGCTAAACGGTTTCAAACACAAGGTCCAGTGCTGTGACTTTTAAACGGCTTTTACGCTGGAGGATTAGATGTGGATTGCTCAGGATCTGAGAAAAGAAATCCCACCTATATGATACTTGAAACCATAGGCCTATATCACATTAATAATGCAGACAGGAAGGCCCCTTAGGCAACTGGTAGTAAATATATACTAAATAAAGAAGAATCTGGCTTCTAGCCTAGGTACTGGGAATCCTGGTCGGGTCATTTCAGATTACACATAGAAACAATTGCACACCGTTAGAGTAAATACAGGCTCTTCCTCGCTGTGGGCTACTAGGTCCATATGTTAACTTTGAAGGTTAAAATAAGTATTTTGCTTTAAAAGAGCATACACAGTAATTTGACAAGTGATCTGAAACCCGTCAGCTCATCAGCATTTACAGGTTCTGGTGAGCATGGCGAACCATGAGGAGGTGTCCCATCACTGTGAATGAGGCTGTCTTTAACCGAGGTGCCTCAGGCAGCACGCAACTTGCATCAAAAGGGGCACCCAGGAAGCACAGCAGGTCTGGGACATGGCCAGAGCCATCCTGCAGCCAGTGGGGCTCCTGCAGGCCCAGCCAGGCCTCCAGCCAGGCCTCCAACCAGTCCAAGTCAAGGCATTGCCATGCTGGCTGCTGAAGGCAAACCTTGTGTCACAGCCACCCTCTCTATTTGTCACTGCTGCACGCAGCAAGTAGGACACACTCTTTGAGGACTATCACTGCAGGCTTCTCTATGGGTTCAGCTCAAGAAGGAGAGACTGGTGGCTGTTAAGCAGTGCATGAGAACATGTCAAGCCATCCAGTGATTTGCAATCTATTTCTGAGTGTAACTCAAAGGACCACATTTTCATTTCAGTCTCCATTTTTAGGACACACACCTTTTTTCCTTCCCCCCTTGTTTTTTTAAGCCTTCCTGCTCTCTTTATTTATACATCAGGTATATGTAGTATGAAGGACTAATCTTAAACATTTACAGCCTGAGGTTGGTTTGCGGTATTTATTTCAATTTATTATATATTATAGTATGTTTTTGATTATATATGACAATCAATTTGCTGGAATTTATAGCTCTCTGACTAATATGCTTTCATGATGTACTTGCCTTTAATTTGTGGATTTTTATGGAGAGTTTATTGAGGTTGGATTTCCCACTTCTCTTTCCACTTGCGCTTTCTTTTTAAATTTCTATACGTGTAAATGCACGGCAGATAAAGAAACAGAGAACTTGAAAGCTTAATGGTCATAAAAAGTGCTAGATCAGTTGTCTCACAGATTATGATCCCCAGAGCTGTTGCACGGCAGCCTTTCCTGGGCTGTCGCCTTTCGGAGTTCATTTGGCGGAGATGCCCTTTACCTTTGAGTTTGGACCCCCATGGGAGACAAAATCTTTTGAGCACGTGCAGGACCCAAGACGGGAATCGGACCCCAGCACCAGCAGAGGAGACGAGGCCAAGAGTGAGGGTGTCCCCAGCCCGGCACAGACAGGGAGGAGGCAGCTGGATTTACCCTTTTCTGGCAGAGCACCCTCAGCAGTAGCATCCATCCTCCTTTCCGCACGCTTTCTCACTACTGTCTGCTCCCCCCGTGTTTGCAAACATCCCCTCTGCCTTTGGCATATACGCTGAGATCAATGAGAGGCATGCAGCAACAAAAGAAAGAACCTGGACTTGCAGCCCAGGCCCAGATTTTTGAGCTCTTCCTACACTAAACACTTCCTAATTTAAACCCCTTGGTTACGGAGCTTAGGTAGCCCTCAAGCAGTGTTTGTTTGATTTCTCAGACCAGAGAAAAAATGTTTAATGTTTTCAGCAAACAGGATTTGACACAGTGCTGAAAGGTAAGAAGGCAGGGGGAGAAGGGAGTTCAGGTCGGCATCTTCATTAAGATAACGAACGTGCAAAGCGTAGTAAATAGGCCACAAGTAGAGGCAGATTGCTGCAAGGAGAGGGTAAGAAACCTACTGTGAATGGGGCATAGACAAAAAAGCTGGAGCTGCAACCAGTACCCCCACAGGCAGTGATTACGGCAGTCAATGACTGAAAAGCGTGTAACAGCCGTGGCATCAGAGTCTGCCCAGAGTGCCCTTCTGAGCAGACACCTTCGCAGGGGCTGTCTGGTACCAGACTAAGCTGGACACATCAAAGAAACATCAAGGCAGGTACTGCTGCGAGCTGTAGGGAGAGGGTGCCACAAGATGATACCTGATATGAGAGGGGATGAAACCTACTGGAGCCTGAGGCTGAGCCCTGATGCACTGCTGAAGGGTCAAGGAAGTGGGGAGAAACCAGAACAGACCCAGACACGGGGTGTCTCCTACTCACCAGACCAAGGGGTGTTGTATCAGGCTAGATATGGAAAACACGCCTTCACTTTTGTCTTTATTCTGATCTTCCTTCCAAGATTGTCACTTCATATGTCCTCAGACAACTGGAGAGTTGCACCCAAACTGTGACAAAAACAGAAAAAAGGGACGATGATGAGGAGGAACGCTCAGAAAAGGGAAAATGTAGGCACCTAGGAGCCCATGTTTCATTGAAATTTAATGGCACTGAAGCTTCTTTGTGACTGAAATGCTTGTAAGAACTCTAACAAATACCTTCTGACCTTAGATAGCACCCAAAATTTAAAGCAATCTAAAATTTAGCAAAGAAAACCGCCTTTGCTATAGAAGTCTCTAAGGGAAGGAGTCTAAGACATAAAAAATGCCTTAACAGAAAGATACAACCTTTTTTTAAAACTGTTCGTGGATTTTTTAATTAATTTGTACTCAAACTTATATTTCTGCAGTTCTTTGCAATGGCACCATGGCTGTTAAATGTGGCTGGGCTTTTCCCGTAGCCTTGCCACTGCCCACCCTCCTCACCCAGACTCCCCCCCTTTCAGGGTAGGTCTGGTTTGGGATGCTGGTCTTCCTGTTAAAACAACAGGAGCCATCTGAGGAATTCAGATTTGGCATTAACCTAATTCCAAATGCATCACCTACTGCCTTTTGAGAGGGATGAGGGGGCGGCATCCTGATGGGGGAATTTCCAGGGGTGCTCACTTATTGAGAAATGCCTTTTGGGTGTGAAACGCGACAGGGAAAGAACACAGTCATTGCCCGATCGCACGGACCTTGCTTTTCCTTTTTTGATATCCTCACTGAAAAGATTATACAAAATTACTAGACTCCACAAAGACTGTAAAATGCTTTACTTCACTCAGAAGAGGGATTAAGTGTATTTTACCTTACGACACTACAGATCTCATGACACCACAATCTGGGTGAATATTTTGGGACATCTGCACTTCTGAGCTCCTGCCTCAAGCTATTCCTCATTATTTACTGCTAACTAATGAGCAGTCAGGTGGCTGATTCTTTTAACAGAGGGCATCGTTTAGACTGCTGTATACCCTCGAGCGCCATTTACCATCTCACACTTTGGTCTGGGCTTTTCATTTAAGCAAATATCTCCCTTCCTTGAAACACTGCTGGATATAACAGATAGAGAGGCAGCCATGTACCAAAATAGACGTATTTCTAAACATTTCCAGCTGCCTTTAGGGCCCATATAGTATATGAGGTGAGATACTGTGAGGTTTCACCACACAGTAAAGAGCAGCCAAAGGGCATTTTCTAAACTTTTTTTTCCTACTGTCTTCCATTTGATGAAAGACTTGTGGTTAAACCTTTATCTTCTATAAACATTTAAAAGTAGGTTACCTTTTATTTTCACGTCTCACTTTTGTTTCATTAAAAGACAGGTTTTACTGCAGTAATTCAGGTGATTGATACTTTGGATCACCTTCAGAAAATAGATGTTAATGATCTGTATCTATGTCTGTATTCCAGCACAGATGTGTGCACAGATGTATTTGCATGCAAGATGCCCACAAAGCAGCGTTTCTTTCTGATGGCATTTTTTCTTTGCTTTTACATAAGTCAGCTCCTATGCATGTGGTATAGAAACCTCTAGGAGCAGTATTTTCCTTAGATTTCCTCTCCTTTCCTCCTCCCACACCCCAGCAGGTACCTCCATGCTAACCAGCTAACTGATTTTTTAAACACTGGCTGGTTCTGTGGCATACATATGGACGTGGTTCATAATCAAGAGGGTCCCCAAATGAAAGGAAAAAAGCCTTTTCCTCTGACTCCTTTGAGTGACTTGGCAGTTGGTACTCCTAAATTCTATCCCAAAATTCCTGCCACAGCCTCACCCCTGAGGAAAAGAGGGACAACACAGAGCCTGCAGGTAGGCAGGCATTTTCTGTCATTTTAAATGGTTATTGCAACTGACTGTGCTTAGCACAAGTCCACACTTGTATTTATTATTAATAACACTCTCCCCACTTCTCCCAGTGAAGACACTGTGCAGCAGTTGCAAAGTATACTTTGAATATACGAGTTGAACAGGAAGGCATTACTAACATATAAGTGATGCCTAAAATGTTTCAAAAAAATGAACACTCAATAACGCAGCACATCTACATTAATTCTTCATTGGAGTGATAGATACTAATTTGATAGGTAAACAATAAAACTGAAGCTCACACAGGAAAGCTGGGATTAGTCAACAAGCTCAGAAAACTACAACAGATTTTAAACCTCCTTTCTCCTTAAGTTTCTTTTTTTTTTTTCCCCTTAGCAACAAGACCCAAAAGTCTAGAGATGCCAGAAAACTATGAACGTATTTTAAATGAGCTGTGGAAATCTCCCGCTGTCCTGTGTCTCTCTGTCTGAAGCTATGACCTTCCTGTCCTAGTGTCATGTGTCTGATCATATAAAGAAATAATTCATAGTGCACTTCTTGCTTTTTACATGTTAATGAAAAGATTAAAACTATGTTATATTCCACCTCACTTTTTATTTAAGTCTAGTCCAAACATACAATGTTGACAAAGTCTTTTTTTTTTAATTTTAATTTGAGAGTTTTTGCACATTCACAAAACAGTGAGAAGCTGACCTGGAGAGAACAGTTATTGGTGCAGACAAGAGAGATTACATCATTTATCTGTTAAAGGAAGAGACCTATCTTCTGTATGCATGAAGCATACAGAAATGTATGTATAACAAAACTGCCTGAAATATGCTTTAAATAAGAACAAGCCTGCTAGGAGAGTATCAAAGAAAAAGCCAGGAAAAAAAACCCCAAACCTAAATGCCCAAATCTTCTTGAAACAGAAGATCTGTGAACTGAATAGGTGCTTCTGTTTACTAAAATCAAATCATTTTCTTCCAAAAAAAACCTTCTACATAAAAGTCACTTCCTAAAACAGGTAACTAAGTCTGTCACAGACTTTACTTAAAAGGGGATTCTGTTTTGAATATGTGTCCTTAAAAATGTGAAAAACAGCTTAGTTCTTTTTTCTCAGTAAACCTCATCTCCCTTTCAAATATTTCCTTCAGTGATACTAATGCCAGGATAATAACTCAAATGATGGGTGAATCATCATCAGAAAACACAGGAAAAGGAAAAAAAAAAAAAAAGACAAAATTAAAGGCCAAGACACAGCAGACAGGTGTTTCTGTGGAAGACGACTGGGATTTCAAATATCAGTCCTGAAAACTGCAGTGCGCCTCATGCTAGGAACTCACGTTTGTGATTAATTGATGGCACTTCAGTCTCCTGAGCTTTATTTTGAAGGTGTTTAAAAAGGCTCTTGAGGAAAATACAGATTCCTCTACTGAAAGAAAAGGAAACTGCAGATTCTCTTCTTTGCTACTGTTTAACTTCATCAGTTAACATTTGGTAGTTACTGGATGTTTCAATTCATCAGCAGACTCAGCCAGGAGGGGCTGTAGCCCATTCAGTTAAGACAAGTGTGGGCTGTGGGATCTATGGATTCGGTGAGGACCAGCTTTGTCCTGGGCCTTGGAATCTTACTGTAGTTTATAAAATGACTTGGCAGAAATAATATACTCCAGAACAACACTGTCAGGACCTCTTTCGTAATGAAGGAGAAATCTGGCTAATTCAGGAGGCAAAACACCCTTGAAAAATAACGTGGATTTTGCTAAGGCATACAAAATGAAATTAGTGTGGCTATTTTGGTTTCTTTATTCTGGCAGTTTCTTTTTATCCAATATGACAGAGTTTGCAAATAATAAAACAAAAGGAAAAAAGAAAGGCAAAAAGCTACCTGGTGATCCATATCATTCAGCAACAGCAGAAACAAAAGCCCTGCTAGTCAAATTTATGAGCCTTGAGAGATCTTGGCTGAAGGCAGTGGAGAAATACCTCCATTAACACACCCCCACACATCTAATCCCCAACTCCTTCCCTCCCACGCTTAAGGAATGAGCTCAAAAATATCCGTGTTTTACTGCGAGCACAAAGTTTCTCTCTTTTAGTCTGTCTCTTGGAGATGATAATTGATATTGCCCTCAGATAGTGCAGCTGAATACAAAAATATAAGTATTAGCAGCTTTCAGACTCGCCTTTTCATCCAAAACTCAATGAGAAGAGGGAAGCGAGCTCCTGAGCTATTCCCAATCTGCGCAGAGGAGCTTTTTCACCAGAGCCTGACTCTCTGGAGAACAGCTCACAGCAGCTCTAATCGCAACAAGGCCTGGACAGACATTATACAATTTTAACACACATCCCTCATGCAGGTGCCGAGGTATGTGAACACTTGCAAGCAGATTAGAGCAAAATGTGGGAAAAGAGTAAAATGGCTGCAAACAGTGATGCACTCCGATGGTGGATTCTCTGCCAGACCTGGCAGGGAGAGACAAAGTGCAGCACCCAGCACTCACGAAATCTGTACTCCTCTCTTCATGTAATTCAAGCCTGAAATGTCTTTTTAGACATTTGGACATGCTTAGCTGTGTATAGGTTTATAACATTTCCTCAGGTTTTTCTTTCCTCTTTGGCATTCAGCTCTAAGTTTTCTGACTATCCATTCTTCAGGACAATTAGCAAAGAGCTAGTCTCTCTGCAAAGAATAAGATGAGTTAAGTGGACATCTGCACTGAACTGGGCTCATAACCTGCTGAGTAGTTTTGGGAGAAATACTGTTAGTCTCATTTGCTTTCTCTTGATGTCATATATTTTCCCAAACATCTCCTACCAAGTGCAGAATATGCTTCCCGTTGAAATATACAATCACAAAGGGAAACGATACATTTCTGCTTATTTCTAGATTTGATCTTACACTGGAACTTATGCTGCTGTACTGTTCTGAGCACAAAAGCCTCTGACCCAGAGGCTGTCAAGATAAACAACAGTGCTGATTCCTTGCACACAGACACACAGAAAATACAAAAACTAGAACAGTTGGCTTGTCTGGTCATCGCTCTAAACCTTCAGCTTTGCATCAGTGATTCCCAGTGAGTTCATTTCCACGGTGGACTGAGTGCTGTTAAATGTCCAATTTCTGGTGCCAAGTCATTAATCAAAACTGAAAAGCAGTTAGTTTCAAAAAATTTGGCTTCTACTTGGGGTCATGCTATATCTTCTTTAATGGATAGTCTTTCTATTTCAGCTCCCTTCTTGTCATCCATCTCCTTTAGAAATATCTCTTCAAGGAAACATTTTACTAAAATGCTGCAGTCTTCATCTCTCACGGTTGCTGATCTTTGCTGGCTCCATAGCATTGCTAAGAATTCATTCCTTCATTTCCTTTTTTAAGGAACAGAGATTCTACATTTTTTGCACATAGAGAAGGGAGGCTGTCACCCATGAGCTGGAAAAGCTGTTGGCAATGGCAAGGCCAAGTGAAGGCTCTAGGTTGCCAGTGGGAAAAGAAAAGTGTTGACATTAGTTCTGTCATAAGATATTAAACTAATTCCTTGTTTCAGACCACCACTATCATGCTGAAAGGCCGAATCAGCTCAATTATTAGGCATGACAAAACTCAGCACAGCACTGAATGTGTTGCAGTGAAGAAAAACCTTGCCATACCTTGCTGCCTTCCCGCAACAAAACATCAACGTGCTGAGAGAAAAGGCAGATGTGGCTGCTGAGGAGATGACCCAAGTCCGGAGAGGCAACTGTATCCCTACCTTGGGGCCAGGTCTGATGAAGAAGGTTTCCAAAACTATGCCACCCCTCCCCTTTAGCAATGACCCCGAGCTACACGTTACATTATTACACACTTCGGATCATCTCCACTGCAAACTGCAGCACTAAACCCCAGATGTTAAAACCACGTGGGAGGTATCAGTCCTTACCATTATTTCCTTGTCATCACAGGTAGATGGGATGCCCCAAGACATTTTTCTGTGGCTCTGAACTTTGTCATGAATAGCGGTGGACAGCAGCACTCACTTGCTTTGGCCAGCAGAAGACGCAGGACAACAGAGAATCAACCTGGGTCTGTGCCAGGGCAAACCTCCCTTGTAAAGGCTCATCTGGGTATCACCTTCTCCCTGCCAGAACCTAAAGAGTCGCCTGACAAAGCAAAGTCACTCCTACAGGCGGAGGCTGCAAGGAAACATAAGGGACATTGCTTGGCATGCGAGACCCCGACCTCAGCACAACATGAATGTCCAGTCACTCTGGGCCTGGTCTACAGCCCGCTGAAGTCAAGGGGTACTGAAGCTGCAAGTTAAATGCAAACTGTTTTCTGATTTTCTAATCAAGATGGCTTAAAGTCATGAACAGTGTCCTAAAATTACTAGCACCCATTTCCCAATTAATTATTGATTATTGCACATAAAATTTTATAGAGTAATGGATGGTGGTCCCACAAAGCGATACTTATGTTTTAAGACAGACTTAAACATTTCAGCTAGGAAATTTTTCTCTCATTTTGAGTCACATTTTGAAAGACTTATGCACCCGTTTACTCCCTGGAAAAAAAATCACATACATAAGTGGAGTCATTAGTTACATTCTTTGCAACTGCCTGATTTCCACTTCTCTGTACCTGCAGAGACAAGCACATGAGCTTTCATATTGCTGAATGAAACCACTTGACATAAGCCTTTCTAGCAAAACTCCATCCACATACAAATAAAAATCTCAGTCTCATTAAATGGGGGGGGGGGAAATTAATGCTGGTTTTTAAGTGATTAGTAGCATACACTCCATTAAAAAACATGAGTTCAGGTTACATTTGTAAGACATTGCATCTGCAGGGTAACAAGGGACACCAGTGCTAGCCAAGACTACAACTGTATTTTAAGGCCCAATGATACCTTTGAAAACTTGGAGGGCTCTTCTTGCCAATCCCTCTTCCAGGGCAGCAGCAGCGGCAGCAGCCAACAGCGCTCTGACACTTCCACATATACTACCTCAAGGAAAACAACACTTTCAGTCCTGCCTATCCGCTCTGTTCTGAGACAGCTTATCTTCAGAAAGGGGCTGTTTAACCAGCATTTGTCAAGTTCTGACCTCCTGCAACAGGGGCCCACAGAGCGGGTACAATAAAAATAATACATTTGTACATCTAGACAAATGAGTTCCTCCTTTTCCTTCAGCGGTGTCATCTTGGCTTCTGCGCTCCCTTCAGAGATGCTAACAACTGGCAGCTCTGCTCAGGGAGATCACTGATCTAATTTATTTTTCCTTCTCCCTTTAGGGAATGCTATCACAACGCTCTAAGATCATTGCCTTGTATATCTCACTCCCCTCCCCTGATGAAATGGCTCTGAAATGTCACCACCTGATCTGCGGGGGTAGCTGCACCCTCGCGAGCCCTTCCATTAACTATTCCTGTTGACAGCTCATAGCTTCTTCAGTGAGCTGTCTCTCCTTACCCAAGGGGGTGCTTCTACAGGACCTTCACGGCTGGCTTTTAACAGTCTTGTAATCACAGCTCACAACGTACTGCTTGACAAACTCCTGTTTTATTAATATTTTATCGTCAACACTAGCTTTTCCATGATGCTGTGCAGCTTTAACTCAGAGACGCTATTTCCATGCCATCTCTCGATGTGTCTAGGGCTTAGCAGCAAGAGACGTGTTTGGAAACCTAAATAACCCCACCTCTGAGGCCTCAGATTATGCTATTTCTTCGTGTTTCTGAGGCTTTTGAAATGCTTTCACAAGACGGAGAGGAGATTTACAGGTTTGTGCTTGTTCTCAAAGCGTATTTGTTCAGCAACAGTTCCTTGTAAATGGATGATTTGGGGCTGTATTTAAACTGGAAAGCATCTTGGAACAGTTGGATGGGGAAAGTGTTACAGGCGAACGCAAACAGTCATCTGGAGGAGCTGCTCTCTGGGGGCCGCCAGCCTGTCCTAGCAGGAGAACGTCGATGTTGGCTGGAAAGCCATAATGCATAATAAAAAGGAATTCACAGGAAGCCCTTTTTCGTTATTGTTGCTACAAACTCTGGCAATTGTCTGTGGCATGCAATACTCCCCACCCTCGTGTTCAAGCGTTCTTCCACACTGCCCCCTCACTTTGGGATGACTTCTCTATTCCAGCTCAGAGAAGACACATTTTAAAAACCTAAATATTATTTTTCTCTTCCTTCCCCAGATGGCAGTTGCAGTGTGACTTCTGGCCTTTTCACATGCTGTGCACGTGGTCTCCCACAGCAGCACCTTTTAGTACCACCCCAGTTACCCATCAGCAGAGCTGCTGGGCATCAACTGCTTTGACGCACCAGAGAGCTGGTGCTTTTACAGCTCTCCCTCTTATGAGGAAGAGCTTTTCTATTTCTCACACTAGGACTAGAAAACTGGTAGCTTGTATGCCAGTGGCAAAAGTACCCACTCCGAGATAACCTATTCTCCATCTTCAGGCAGAGTATTCCCTTTAAAGATCAATTCACAAAACCAGGTTTTCTTGGTCTTCTTGGTCTACGAGATGTTCACCACAGCTTACCCCTGCCCAGGCTTTAACACGCCCAATTTTGTGTTTTCCCATCCTTGCCTCCAGTTTTGTCATGCCAAACACAAACTAGACTATTTACACATTAACACAGTTGTATGTTCCAAAACAAAAATAATTACCTTATTTAGAAATATGCATTCAGTTGCCATTGACTAACATTTTCTCTTGCCCTTGTAAATATATAGCCAGATTCTGCATCATGGAAGCAAAAGCTCTGGCCCCCTTAACTAAAAAAATAAATGAATAATTTAAAATTCTTCAAAATTATACCTAAAACCAGAACTGAATGCACATACACTACAGAGGAATGCAGGCACTTGTTCATTAACCTCTTGCTGTTCATTAAATTGCATGATGATTTTAAAAAAAATTATCATTGAAAACAATGAAATTATATACATTCACAGCATGAAATTGCTGAGAGTAGGGACATTAAAGGTATTCACTGATGCACTCTTATTGTTTCATGACAGCTACCAGAATATCTTTATATAGAAATATTTATGTGTGTGTATATATATGCATGTATTTATTTATGTATATGTATATATGCATCTATGTATATATAAAAGATAAGCACAATTCAATGAAGACTACATATTAAAAAAAACTTGGCAACTGTTGAAGGCAGGTGTTTCCCATGGCTCTCTGTTAAAGAGCATACTGCAGTTAACGATGCTGTGAAAGAGTGCCTGTAGACCAGAAACATATGCATCAACAGAAGATTACAGCCATGAAAGACCTGCAGGTATATGGGTAAAAAACCCAAGGCTGAATATCAGCGCACTCAATACACTCAATCCTACATCTGAAAGCATCTTTAAACAAAGAAGTTGTTGTCTAGAATGATATACATACCGGTAACGTGGGAGCTGCAAACATTGCTACTTCCGCTCTGGAATAAAATCAAAGGCGAAGGGCTAGATTCCTAAAAAGTAACGTTCAGTCTCCCACTTTTCCTCTTAGGTTACATCCAAGAGAAAGTAAAGCATAGGATCAGATTCTGGTCTTCCAGCAGTATGAAAGACCCCATTGAAGTCAATGTGTAAAAGTCAGCAGTTGCCTACCATGCAATTTTTCTACATAACATTTGTGCCATTTCCCACTGGAATTAATGGTAGCCCTGAAAATCTCCTGAATTCGAGGCTTGCACCGTGGAGCGGATGCACAGCTGCGGAGGGAGCAGGATGAGTGGGAACTCTTGCCATGCCCAACGCTCCCCCGGCAAAGATCTTTGCCTTATGCCTGCTCTGTAGTGTTAGCTACGGCACTTTCTGATCTGGGAGCAGGGTTTGCCACTTATTATTTCTTAATAAACTTAAATAAATAGCTCAAAGAAAATGTGAACAGGTCCACCTTGGTTAAGTGGCCTGATCAACTGTGGTACATAGCACGTCTGGCCCACAGCAGAGAACTGGGCAGTAACCTTATCAGGAGAATACAAGCCTGGGCTGCCCCATCTCCCCAGGTTTATCTCTGCCCTCCAAAGCCAGCCATTGCCCCTACCCAGGCTTAGCCCTGCCTTTTTATAGTCAAAGATAACATACTGCACATCGGAAGTGATGTCCAATACATCTGGCTTTCCAAATCTGGAAGCCAGCAATAGTGTGTTTCTAGCAGTAACTGTTGCTCTTCCTGAGAGATGATAATATTTTCCTTGAGTTATTTAAAAAAAGGAATAAAACCTGGCTTCCTCTACCAATGTTACAAGCACCTCCCCTCAGGAAACTATTTTCAACCCAAGAAAACAGCAAATGCAAGGTATTTACAGGCGGGTGGACTTTATGTATGGTTCTAGCAATTTAACCAAAGACTAGAAACTCCAGCCATATCCTAACACACATAGTTTCCCTCTGTTTACCTGCGTAGGCTCTAATCACCTGTGCAACATCTGTCGGTGCTCTAGCGTTACTGGCAAGACACCAAAATAACTGTATTCTGTACAGCGAACAGTTGCAGTTTCCATCTCTCTCCTGGTCTGCCTGCTCCAGCTTACAAAGCCAGAATAAGCCCTTCCTGCCTGCCAGGGTGGGAGTGAGACCAGAAAATGTCCCTTCAAGAGTGTGATAGAAACCAGAATTGTGTGATTATGGTGTTTCTTCAAAAATATGTCTTTGGGTAATTTTCAGTCCCTGTACGAAAGAGCAGGATTAGATGACAAAAAATAAACTGCAATCAGAGCAGCAGAGTTAAATACAGAGCCCTTTTGGACACAAACTCAGGAGCTCTCAGAGAGACCAGTGGCCACACCTTTCAGATTTCTAAAATACATCTTTTGAAGCAGTTTTTTAAAGCACAGATTTGTTTTCAGGTTTGGGGGCAACTGTACACCAGCAGCAGAACAGAACCACCTTTGCAATGTGTTTTATGTACACGGTGAGTGACTGCCCTGCTCCTCTGGGGTCTGTGGGCAGAGGAGAGGCAGCAGAAAAGGAGCACAGTGGGGAGAAGCAGCCAGGATCTGGAGGTAAAGTGACTTCCTCAAGATTGCACACCAGACCAGAGCTGGGAGGGAGTCACTTCACCAGAGTGGGCTTTTTTTACCTCTGTGTTTTCCAAAGGTCACGGCCAAACCAACGTCAGTGCTGTTGAGACTCTCCGAGTCTCCTTTTTCTTTCACCTTTCCCATCCCCTTGGCTTCTCCCGGTTCTCTACAGCAGACATTTCACAAGAGGTGAAGGAGGTCCCAGTGCAGCGAAGGTGCTCCCACCCCCTGGGGAGCACCCAACACCTCCACTGCCCCACCTGGTTTTCACCACTGCCATCCGGTCCCACCGGCCTCTCCTCCTCCCCGGAGGTGGGGATCAAAAAGAGACCTCCTACGGCTGCAACTCAAGCGTGAGACCCCGCCGCGATGACAGAGATGCCTGCGTGCACAGTAAACCTGCAGTTGCCATATCCGCTGCAGCTAACCATCTTACAGGTCCTGAGGAAACGGCAAAACAAAGCTATAGGATTACACATACGCTGAGGGAATATGGGGATCCGTAACGCAGACGTATACTTCACTGATTAAGATCAGTGAAGTTAACTGAAGAGCAAAGACAAAGAAGGTCATCTCATATGTGAATTTTCAATTTATAACCTAGTCTCTCCTTTTTTTTTTTCTTTCTCAAATCTTTCAAGGTAAAAAAAAAAAAGCAAAATAAAAGCAGAACAGCTTGCCCAAGGGAGAGGCAAGAAGTACAGTGTACATGGCTGAAGAAAATAACATGCTTTCCTGTTGCTGAAAAATATCTCACACACTTGGATTACTTCAGTTTTTCCTCCAAATTTACGCAGATGCTGCTGACCATTTTCCTTTTATACTGATTAGCTTTTTCCAGGAAGCATTTTTTTCCCCAAACACTCCTTTCCTTCCTGAAGAAGCCTGGTTCACGTTAGAGGATGTTTCTGTCAGAATGAAGTCAGGGAGTTATTTTTAAGATGAAAATCTTGTGTAGAAAGTGATTCTCCAAGACTTGTGAATGAAGTAGTTTGGAAAAAAACCCAAAACCTATAAAAATACCTTTTTTGCCTTAGTTCATTTTGGTTTTGTAAAAATATTCCTACCAAATATTGTAAAAATATTTTGGTATGACAACAGTAAATAGGAACAGAAAGTAACTTCCATCAGTGACAAGAATTTTGTCATATGATATAGGTGTGTTGGTTTCTGCTCCTGACTGAGATTACCCACATATGCATTTGGTAGGTCTGGACTGAGGAGTATGAACCAATCTGTGCAGGACTGACAGAACTTGCTGGGACTATTACTGTCTCTATCTTTCATAATGTAATTACCAAAATTGCTAAAACAATATTGAAAGAAAATCACATAAATAAACCATAAACGTGTCTTAAAAGAAATCATAAACTCATCCAAAGACTTGATGCAGCGAGCAACATGAGGAACAGTATTCAATAAAGAAAACATAGTAAATAATCTGAAAATGGAGATCTGTATACTTTGTGATGATGTAAGATCAAAGAACATGTCTTCTGGGACCTCTCTGGACTCAGGCGCCTGCTTTATACAGATGGATTTAAAGGGTAATTGTCTCCTGAAACTATAATTAATAAAGATGCATTGCATATTAATTATACATACATAAACCACAATTTACTAAGTGCAAAAGAACTGCTTCTGCAAAACAAAAACTCTGTTTGCATGTCAGTGCTAAGCTTCCCTTGACTTTACCAGTGGAAGTTCAGGCGTCAAGTTTAAATTAAAATGTAATTGGTGAGATTATCCTAGGGGAAAAGGGGATCCTGGGGACAAGGGAGAGCCAGTCAGAATTGGGACAACTCTGTCAAGCTATTTCCAAATCAAAATTACTGTTTTTCTAAAACTTGAAACACAGCCAAAAAATCAGCCCTGAAGTTTAAGAAAGTCACTGCCGTATCCATCAAACTGCTGAAAGACTATAGGCCTTCTTTTTCACCCTAATAATGCACTTCTCAGTTCTCTCACTTCACCATTATGCTCAAAATGAGTAGCCCCCACCATCACCAAGGAACTGGGGGACTGTCGAGGGAATCACCTGCTTCTCAGTTAAGGTCACAAAATCCGACTTGCTTGTCCAGATGTGATCGGAGTCTTTCACAAATCAGCAGGTGCCCCCACGCAGCAGTTTTTTAGCACTGGCATTTACTCCATTCCTCGCTGGTTATTTCCAGGCACTACAAAACCTACCTCTTAGTAACATCTTCGTTGACAGACTTGCCACAAAAGCACACCTGGTGTAGCTTGACGCAGAAGACATCTGTCAGGCTCTCATAAGTCTCATAAGTCCCTAGAGAAATTTAAAACAAGTAGTAAGTCAGTGTGGGACAGCTACGCTTTCTGGTCCTTATACTGTCCCTCTGCTGCACAGAAAATTTACAGCCTTCAGGTTCCTGAACTGACACCTTCCCTGTTAATTGCATTCACCGGTGATATGATATAGCCATAAAAATAATATTCAACTGACACTGGCTTGGTTTTGTATTTCTTACCCAAGTAATGCATGCAATGCAAAAATCACATTTCCTTATATGCTTCCAAGGACCCCAAGTGTATGTACACGCACACATCCACACACGCGTGCACACAACTGCACTTAGGAGCCATCTGTCACAGTCAGTTTCTTAAATTTGAAAACATTATTAACTCAGAGACAGGAAGGAGCCTCGGGAGCAAGGGGAAAAAATTGCTAAGATAATGACTTTACTCTAAATAACTTGACAATCTCTCTTTCTTTGGCATTTTTTAATCATTTAGAAAGACAGAACATGACGAGGCAACTTGCATGACCAGTGTCACCGGTTTAGAGTTTCTTCAAGCAGCTGAATTTATACTGCTGTAGGGCAGAATAACTTTATTTTTTATGCTTAGCTTATAACTATGGAAAATCCTTTATAAGCATACTTCCTCCTAACACACAGTATCTATCCAATCTATCCCGAAGCATGAACACTGACCCATATTCTTCCTTTCACAAATGGCAACGGTCCAAGGAGTTTTCCACTCCTACGGTTTTGGGGTTTGGTTTGGTCTTGCCTTTGGGAGCTAATTTCTCCTAACTTACTGCCAAACTATTACAGACTCCCAGAGAGAAGGTGCTCATCAACAAGATCCACTGGCATGAACCATTTGCCCGCCTGATGAATTCCTTACAAATATGGGTGAGAAAAGGTAATATCGTCAGCGCGAGACGGTTGTCATGTGGCAATGTTATAATCCAATACCAAGCTTTACAACGGTACATATAGATCCATTACAGAGTTGTAGGAGAGTTAAAGGGGCCGCTCAGAGACAAGGAGAACGCGGGAAATGAGAGTGAAGAAAGAAAATGAGAGAAAAGTTTGTTTATCCAGCACGTGAGCAAGTCACAGCAGGACTGCACAAACACGCCAGATGACACGGTCAGCAGGGAAGGAAATACCCAGCGTATAGTCCTCGGTGATCCAAGATTATCCATTAATCTAAGACTGCAGAAAATGGAAAATACGATCACAACCCCTAGTTGAAAGGAGGGCAAAAAGGAGGGCAAAAATCCTGGACTCTGATAATCTCACCTTCTTACTTAAATCGTTGAAAAAAAATAGAAGAAAGTTTGCTGCTGGTGTCTGTTTGGCTGCTCATAATCAAAGACATTGAGTGGATTTCTTAACGGTGTTTCAGTAAACATTGCAGTGAAAATAGAACTACATTAGATTGTAAGCAGCCAGTGATCTCATTAGCAGATACAGATCTTTATGCTAGTGTTTTCCTTCCTTTTCACTTAAAAAATACCCCAACATTTTTCTTCTGCCATCCTGGAATATGTGTCAGTAGTTGTGCTAAAATTCATATAAAAATTAATAAAATCCAAGGGGTAAAAATCTATTGTCCTTTAAGTTTTACTAAGAGATGTGGAATTTTAATTTACAGACATGCAAAGGAAGTTTTACAGCATTATGATGGTTAAAGATTATCTCACTGCACTTTTTTACAGACCAGGCTTTTGTTATCTAAAGAGCCAGTTACCGCGCAGCGCCAAGCTTCTGGATCCAGTCTGAGCCTGAGAGCAGCTCAGCCCAGAGAGGGCTGAGGGTGCTCTGCACATTTCCAGCAAACAACATGCACCTTTTAGGGTTAGGTTTTTGTATTGGAAATAACTTAAAAAAAAATAATTGGAAGTTAGGGAAACTTCATTCATAGACAGAATTGAGCTGTGGGCTTCATCCCAGCATCTCATTACAGGAATCCTTCTAGCTGCGTTAATAAATTTGAAGCAGCTTTCATTACAGGACAGTCCTGTTTGATGGAAGACATTTATCTCATGATCGATGTGTAATTATGCTCAATGTTAACGACATATTCTCTTCTCCAGCAACTCTGAAAGGTGAAGTAGTGTATGAATGTTTCATAGAACATATTTCATTGAATTACACTGAAAAAAAGTTATATTTATTTCAAGAAATGCATGTCTGATTCTATTGGGCTTTATATTGTACAATTAAGAATATTTATTAATTTAATATCAGAGCAACCAAAGTTTTTCAAATATTTACCTTTCAAATACTTTAATAACTACATTATTAACAGCAACATTTTTTGTGGTTTAATGTTTCCATTAATGATTTTTATTTGCCTTAAGTTCTCACAATGTTTAACCTCACAACACTGTCTCAGTTAAGACTTCTTTGGGATTGACATGAATGATGTCAACTGAGATTTAAAAAAAGACAGGGGATCAGAAATACAATAGTATTTTAAACAAAATCAGGTTATGGATCTTTCTAGAAGAAATAATAAATATAGAGGATAAATAAATATAGATAGCAGGATTCACACATATGTCAGTAAAAACATTCTGAAAAAAAAATCTTACAAAACAGCACATTCCTATCCATAGCTGGATATATAAAATAATTTTTGTAATTCTCGCTCTCTTTTATACTCTGTTTGGAAGCTGTTGCAACTCAACTAAATTAATTTTTCTGTTTTGGAGGTTCACTATAAGCTCTTCGCTTCTGGCACCAGAACCAAACTCTGGTCTCAGCGACACAGTTGTGCTGCTCATGTAAGCCCCTTGGAATTTTATCAGGAAAACGAGTAAATTTTCTGGTTTTACTAGGCAAGCTGAGAGCACAATTTGGCCCTGCATAGGCTTAGTCTATAACAATTAGGGATTACCTAGGTGCCTCACTCCTTCTGGTGCCAGTAGCCTCCTTCCCTCTGCACGGCTTTGACTCTCTTCGGTGTCAGACCACAAGGCTCCTGCAAACCTTCCAGTAGTGGAAAACTTTTTCCCTCAGGTTGATGAGGACAAACTCAGCCCCTTAACCTCAAAGGAGGCAGAACAGTGTCTTAATGCTGCAATTCCTCCCCTTCAGGTCCCCCAGGTCATCTCTAAATGTGTTTAATTTCCTTCACATCCACCTCTCTGGAATCACTGTTGTCCCTTTCCTCAGAAGTCATGACCACTCCCATCGAAGATCCACAGCTTTCCGCTTTCTCACTCTTTGGTTTCTAAGGCTTCCTATAGCTTTCCATTTCATGTTTCCATTCTTTTTATTTTCCAAGAGGTCCCACAAAGCTTTCCCTATCTTGTCTCTTTTGGGTTCTTTCCATCCTCCTTGAAGTCCAAATTTCATCCCACTACCACTAATTGCTGCTGCATTTTTTTCTAAGGACAAGAGAAGGCTGAGGGGAGACCTTATTATTACTTACAAATATCTAAAGGGTGCGTTGAAGGAGGATGGAGCCAGACTCTTCTTGGTGGTTCCCAGTGACAGGACAAGGAGCAATTGGTGCAAGTTGGAACATAGGAAGTTCCGTTCCAACACACAGAAAAACTTCTTTACAGTTAGGATGACAGAGCACTGGCACAGGCTGCCCAGGGAGGTTGTGGAGTCTCCTTCTCTGGAGATTTTCAAAACCCGCCTGGATGCAGGTACGCCTGAGTAATGTGCTCTAGGCAATCCTGCTTTAGCAGGGGAGTTGGACTAGATGATCTCTAGACGTCCCTTCCAACTCTGAAAATCCTGTGATCCTGTGTGATCCGCCCTTTTTGGCTGTGGTGTCAAATCTGTCAACATCCCTGAGCAAAATCTTTCTAGAATTATGATGTGCGCCAACCATTTTCAGGCTCCAACTGAGACTGGGGCTTTCCCCTGTGTCACAGCTACCAGCCAAATCAGTGCAACCATTAACACAGCTAGGCAACACTGGCATTCGCACCCACAGAGTTGAGTGGTTTTGAGGCATAAAGAACTTCAGAATTGCAGATATAATTTTTTCCCTCCCCTCCACTGTTTAATTAATAGGCTGATTAGCTGTTATCTTAAAGGTATCCTGAGTTGAAGGCCCCATTAACTATGGGAAGCTTAAGTTTAGGCTCACTTTTTCAAAATAACAGGAGTCTCCTGGAACAGAATCCTTATACCATTACTATTATAAGAAATTCCAAAGGCCACAACATCCAGGAAAGAAATCGAAGACAAAAAGAGGCAAACGAATGATCATTTGTTAAAATTGATTGCTTTTTAGAAGAGCATTTTTACAAGTAATACAAAAAGCAATGAAAAAGTTCTCACCAGACTTTATTGAAATATCTCTGGGGAAAATCCATTAGAAATACATTTGCAATCAGTCCAGTATCAAATTTCTACTGTAAATATCGCAATTAAGAAGGTCAAGTTACCCGAGGTTGTGTAAGAGTGAGATGAGCAGTTAAAAAGGAATTTATGTTGAGAGTATTTTGTATACAATTTATGTCTTTTACTCTCTGTTAAAACACATCATGCTTTTTCTAATATGTTACATGACATTATATTCACAATTACAGGCTACTGAAATAATGACCCATTGTTGGCTTCCTTATCTCCATGCAAACACTTTGGAATTGTGCTTGAATCTGATGCACTGATTAGCTGAGAGCTGAATCCATGCCAATAAGAGAATTGCTGTAAATTGTTGGATGAGTGTAAATTACACCCACAGCACTGGTGTAGCAGAGAAAAATATGTAACTTGAGATTATGAAGTGTCCTGCTGTGACATAAATGGAGTGGAAAGACACTTAGTCCAGAGAGGACCATAAATGGTTTCAAGCCAAAAAATGCCCAAGTAATGTGTATGGGTAGAGAGTGATTAAGGAAGTGACAAAAGTGAAGGTTGTTATCGAACTTCTAGTGCTCCAGGGTTTCACAATAAATGGTATCCAGGAGCAATCCCAGCTTCACCCGCACACGGCCGTGCTGCACAGCCACAGCTGTGCTGATGTATATATTTAAGGAACTGCACAGGGAATGGGATCTATGAATTTACCTTGATTTAAACCTCCTCCCCAACACACCACAGAGAAAGTTAATCTGAGCCAGGATCAGCTCATCACAGCCCCATGCTCTTTACCCCTGGGGTACCCAGCTGGTACACGCAGTGTCTCCAGTCCAGAAGTGCAACCCATATGTGTGCAACTACAAACTCGTGTAATGTGTATGGCTCTGGAAACAGAGCCTGTCTGCACATACATGAGTGAGGAGAGCCAGCATCTCGCGCTAAGGAGGGCCATGCTGTGCTACGGCCCCAGTAGTGCAGCAGAGCTGTCACTCGAGGGAGCAAGTGGCGACTAGTGCACGAACAGACATGCTCTGGCCCCATCATTAGCAACACGTGGGAGAGGATCAGCAGCTGGGTGAAAAAAGACAATGCTGGAGTCACAAAAAAATAAAAAGCCTAAAAAGAGATGACACTGGGAAAATGGAAATGGAACACAGGAAAATACAGGGGGGGAAAAAGCAAACATCTTGCAGCCCTAAAGACGACACCGTTTGGAAGCTTTCAGGCAGCAAACGGTAATCAACCGCAGAGGACAGACTCCAAGGACAAGACGAGGTCCCTGGAGAGCCCATAGAACAAAGGTGGCACTGAAACTCCCACCCATTTCCTCCCACGCATGGCCACCTGAGTCAAAAGACTTCTGATTTTGTGCATGGAGACTGACCTTTAAAGTCACTAAGTCAGGACTGGAGAGAAGTACAGAAATGGCTTCTTTGGATGTTTTGTTTATGAGTTCCCCACCATAGTGTTTTCAAAGCACTTCATCATCATTGAGGATTTCTTCTCACAATGCCCCTCTGGAGGCAACATAGGAGTGTTATTTCCATCCTGCAGGAAGGAAGGCACAGAGGATCGACATTATTTGCCCACACATCATAGCATGCCTGAAGCAGAGTGAGGAAGTGAGCTCAGGTTTCCTATGTCCCCCCCTTCATATCCTGCTTTATCCATTTCTACTTTTCTCTCACCCCTTGTGAATGGGCAATGATGGGAAAGGTGCTAATGCCGTGCTCAGAAATAAAACAATTATGAGGGTAAACCTAGAGGGCCATAGCTGACCCCAGTCGGGCTTCCATCTAAATCAACATCTAAAGAAGTTTGAGACTGCTTTAGGTAGAGCTTACCAAATGTCCCAAGAGCCATGATTCATTATGGAGAGGGAACAACTTCAGTCAAAAAGACACCAAACCTTACTGTCAATTCAAGAGTTAACCAAAAGGTTAACTAGTTAAAAATATACAGATAATGAATTATATTAAGGACAAATAGATAATAATTCAAAGTTATGAAATGAAAAATTAGATAAGAGAAAACAAAGACTTCGGGAGAAATATAGGATGGACAGATATCAGGGGAAAAGAAAAAGGAGGGCTTTCTGTGTTTGTGAACAAAAAATTAGTCTCAGCATATCCCTGTCTGTTACGTGAAGGAAAAAGTAAGTGTGTTGATACTGTTAAAAACCAGAAGTATTTGTTAGTTTCTCTGTTTTAATATTTGAAAAGAAGGATGATATACACACAAGGATGGTAAAATACTGCTCAGGTAAGTGGTTAACCAAGCATGGATTTTAACAGGTGGGTGAGGGATATGGCCCTATGATAGCAAATACCAAAGCTAAACATCAGCTAGAAAAAACTTTTTAAAATCTGCTGTCCTGAACAAACTGCACCTTTTAAAAGTGGACCAGATTTTGCAGCACTAGGAACGTTCCAGGTCAGAAGTATCATGCTGATATTAAACAATCAAGACAGCAGACCTAGATAAAATAGGTAAAACTGGTACAAGAAGTTGGTTTTCATTTTTTATTAGCATTATAAACATGATTGATTAAAAAAAAATGCTAGCCAAAAAGTATCTATAAAATTTTGCAAAGCATTTGAGTCAGTACCACAAATATTCTAATTAGCAATATGCATGATCAGCGGGCTTGTGCACAGGATAACAGATTTCAGAAAGGTGTTGATGAGGACCTGTCATTGACTGGTTCAACAGGGATCTGTACTAACACAGATGATATTCAAATTTTCATCAATAAACCAGCAGTAAACATGAAATCTGCACTGTTATAATGTACGGGCAACAGAAAGTTTCAAAATTGATTTTACCTAATTTTTTTTCTGCTTCTTTCTTTGCCTTCCATTTTAGCCAATCTTTTTTGCAGTGTAAGTGTAAAAAAAAACATTTCTTTTTCAACTTCTAGGGGTTTTTCCAACCAAAATACCAGCGCAGAAACAGTCTCTGGGGATTAAAAATACTTTACGTAAAAGTAAATTTCATTTGGATATTCTCTAACCACCTTTGTTCTCATTGTCCATGTCCTTCTAGCTTGGTTGCAATGGGATTTTCCCCCAGCCTTAAGACTTCAAGGAATGCTACTCCACTCTTCAAGCTGATCCATGCTGTTGCATTGCGTGCACGATCTGGGACCTTTCTTATAACCTCCTGTAGATCTAGCCTTATGATCTTGAGGGGAAATACAATCTTATGGCTGACTCCTCACATTCCAGTGAGGAATTCACTCCCAGTTGTCATACTTCTTTCCATTCTCCTGTTCACTCACACAAATGCCCTTCCCCACAAAAAGATCATGTGCAGCTTCAGCAAAAATCATGAAACTTGGGAAAGTAATGATTCTTGTAAACCTGTAACAAAAGTGTTTCCACTTTGCTGAGAAGCACAAAAATCACAACTCTCTTGCTTCCTCGGAAATGCCAGCAGCCAGCAGGTCGGTCATCCCCACTGGCTTTAAACATCATCCATATAATTCTGTATCGATACATGTAACCTCTTCACTTCCCATACTTATGGCCATATGTTTAGATGCTGAGGTTTCCTTCAGACTCATTATACAGGCAAACAGTGCACGAGAGGAGAGTAACATCTTAATTAGTGGTGTCACTAACACATTTTCTGCAAGAAAACCTTCCACTGAACCAGAAATTTTCCATATGCTTCTTTATATCGATTTGCACCTGTTGTCACTTCTGTGCCAATAAAAATACCTGAATGGAGTACGAAGCAAAAACGTAGGTTTTGTGGTGCTACCAGAGCCTTTGACTGCACGTCAGAGCAACTCCCAGCTGCTGAGCACCCGGGGACAGGTTTCAACAACCTCTCGCAAACCCAAGGTGACTTTTTCCAGGATGAAGAGGTGAAGCCATTTCAGCACCAGTGAGCACCCTGAGTGAGAGAACATTAGGCTGATCAGACAAGTGTCTCCAGACAGACCGAGACTATCGGAGCACAGCCATTAACCAGACGATACTCTAGTCAAATAATGAATTGACCTAAACCCAAAACACTCAATGGCCTGAGGGTCAACAGAATAGCAATTGCTAATGATAGGCCCTCTGTGGACAGAGCTCTTGGAGGAGGAGACATCAGAATGAGTGGCTGAAAGAAGCAGCAGCAGGCTGCCTAGGTTAAGTGCTGGGTTTCTGTTTTTAGCTGCTTTCCCCAAAACATAAACTTTGAGCTGTTCAGAAACCAGTGGGAGCCCAGGAGTCTGCAAGAGGTCCTTCCCATCCTC
>NW_009647437.1:2216971-2278473 GCF_000708025.1 Charadrius vociferus
CTGCTGTTGAGCACAGGGCAAACATACAACATACCCAATAAACATATCATGCCCCATCTTCCTTGTAAAATTGGCAGGCGTTAGCTTGGCCTGGGACAGGCAGCTTGCCTGGTCAGCTGCCTGATCCCACTACGCTCGCCCTTGCTTTTCTCCCTTTGTGTGCTGGGAGGAGTGTTTGCCTATTCCCCACTTCTGGATGTGTCAGCCTAAATCGACACCACTGCTTACTGTCATCATGGAGAATATGAAATACCAGACACAGTGGGCATTTCTTTTCAACAAAGAGGTGTTGACCCAGGGGTCTCAAATCACAAGTCTTTGTTTCGTCACATTGACTGTTTGCATTCTGCAAAGCTCTGGTGATGCTAGCATATGCTTCTGACGCTTCATGCAGTCTTATTTTATGTCAGTGGAGACAACCAGCTCCACTCTGTCCTTCTGCCATGCTAAATATCTACCAGAATCTGACCCTCCAATCCTTTTCAGTAGATGCTTTATTGTTTTGGCACCTACTTGTACCAGCCCGGAGACCGGTATATTGCGGAAGTGGTGGTTGCATGTCTCTACACACAATTAAGCAATGATCAACCTGGGGCTCAGTATACACAGCCTTCTGCCCAGATGCATCTTCTAGTACAGCCATCACACAAAAAGCAGAATTATATTCTAGAATAGACACATAGCTTCCCTTTGCCAAGGCAAACAAACCCACCTACTTTGATTCAGGAGCCAGTTTTTCCTATACCATCAACACAGGCCACTTCACTTGGTTTATATTTCTGGCAGAAGAGACAGGACTAAATAACTTCTTCAATGTGACTGTTATTTGAAGCCAGTAAAGAGCATTTCTGGCCTTTCTTTGAGGTTTTCCAATCCCTAAATGACCTTCACAATTCTTTTCCTATACGTTTTCCTGTAACGCCTTAGGAATCACAGTCTTGCTGCCTTTAAAGCAAAATTCCATCAACAACTAAGATTTCTCCCTTCAGTCTCTGACAGGGTCCAGTAGCATACTAGCTGGCACACAGTCTCCTAAAAAGTTGGATTGCACTGAAAATTCGAGAGTCTCATCCTCTGCAGGTGCAACATCAGTCCGTATTTAACCAGAGGGTGAACAAGATGCAGCAGATATTTGCTTGTATATGTGTGGTGTTTATCTAGCACAAATCTTCTGTAACACCAAAACTCTCCCTGATTTGTTATACAGTGTGCAAATTATACCTGTGTAGCTGGAAAAAAAAAAAAAACAACTCCATGAAGGAAAGAGGTAGTACAAAGTTGCATGAGTAAACATCATCATCTATGTGAGCACTTTGATCACCATTTTTTTCTAGTGATTCATAAACATGTAGTCTCCAGTTTTAACCACAATATTTAAAAGGTACAACTCCCACACCAGCATTGCCCTGGAGGCATTCACAGCTAATTTAGGTGTATGTTTAATGTAGATATTACCCTTACCTTAAATAGGGTGATTGTATCATCAGGTAGACCTCTCTTTTATAAAGAAAAGGAAACCTTCACATGTCTCAGGTATCTTAGTATCTCAGCACCCAGCACTGTCCAGATAGTGGGTGAGAAAATCCTATTCCCTACCACTGCAGTGATGGCACCCTCTCCATGAAACAAAAGCCAGGACACCCTTTTAACAATTAGTATGTTCCCCTGCCTCTCTTTTTATAGATTGCAGCTTTCCAAGTTGTTATTTACCCCTAGATTTCATTTCCTGAACAAGACTGCCATGCAAAACTAGCTTTCCTCTTAACCAAAAGTCCTGGTATTACACAAGACTAATGCAATTCTATGTATCCAGCAGAAAATGTAAAACGTTCATTTACTCTCAAATGAAAGTCCTTTTTTGCTGCAATACCCCTATGAAGAGCTCCTTTCATATTATAAGCATTTCATCATCAACCCCTTGCCATGCTGCGCTTGTTCTGATATTCATTGCTTTCTGCTGCCTTTGAAAGCCATTGGTCTTCATCTCAGGTATCCTATTATAATCCTGAGATTTTCTATTACACACACAGTTATCTTGTGTTTTACCAAGGATACACACTACATCTATGGGAAGAAAACCAGGCATTACGGCTGGATGGACCCCTCATGTGAGAGCATCCATCACTCAGTTTAAATGCAGCCTTAACTTCTCAAATGTAGCTCTTAACTTTAGATCAGTTACACTGATTTTTCACTTTTGTTTTCATAATCTCCACTTAAAATACGTCATTCACATGCTAGGCGGAGGGGTACTGCGGAATGCAGTACTTCCCAGATGTACGCTATACAGAGTAATAATTATCCTTCGCTGCCCAAGTTAAGTTAAACCTATGAAAAACATGAGAAGGGCTGTCAGCAATAAGGCCATCTTCTAATTGTTTTCCTTTACTAGGGCACCTGCTGCCGAAAGCTCCAGAGAAGTGCCGTTTAAGCTGCCTTCAGCTATCCTCCACATTTCTGGAGAGTTTCAACTTCTGATGGGTTTCAAGAGCTCCATGCTTTCACTCAGGTATTTTGTTAGTTTGGTTTACACCTGAAGTAAGTGTGGGTGACCACACAGCACCTTGCAGTGTGGCTGAACCCGATGGCTTGTATCTGAGGTCTGACAGACCACCCGTCTGCAGCTTCAGCTCCTGCACAGCATCTTACCGGGCTCCAAGAGGCTCACACCAGAAATGGCAGAGCGCATCTTCTTCACCAGATGGGCTTAGGGCCAACTTCCCCCATCGACGCAAACCAGATTGGGCTAAAAGCACTGAGCATACCTTTGATTCCACGGTAATGGAAAGTTAAGGTATGTAAAGCCTCAGAACTGGGTCAACAACAACAAAAAAACCCCTAGGCCAGAAGAGCATACTTTTAAAAATCCCACCTGCAAAGGTTAGCAGTGTTACCTCCCCACCCTGGCCTTGCCGTACTGCCGTGCCGACTCTACTGATTGAGGATTCCTAGGGTTAATTTTGTGATCTGGGAGGCCGATGAGATGGCATTTTACTTAAAACTTGATTTTATTTTTCAAGGTTTGTTTTAAATGCACCTTGTAAATGAATTCTAATTTGACCTCTAATTTGAACCAATGATCAGTACTAGTATTTACATGAACCAGACGTGGGACAGTTCATAAATCTGGGGTCAATTTTTTTTTTTTTAATTATTTGCTCACTGGGATATATACATAAACTGCAAAACACCGTAGACTATTAACTCACATCTTTTTCCCTTATGGTTCCAAAGCCAAAGTGTTCCTCCCTCTTCAATTCATTTTTTTAATTTTCTCTGAATCCATTCAAACTTTATCCAATAAGTGTCAGTAAGTGATAGTCATATTGAATAAATGCAGAATTAGTAAACCCTCTAATTCCAAAGTGTTTAGCTTTGGAGCGCAAGAAGTTAAACACTTTCTTGCAACACATTGTAAACATGTCAATGTGTTTAACATTTTAAATGTGTTCTGTTCCCTTGCGCATGTGTTTAGAAAAGAAACAGGTTATGATATTTAACTAGTGAATGGATATATGTGCTCATTCCTACCAACACTTTTTAAACACTTGTGGACGCTTAAAATTATGATGTGTTTAAGATTTGAACACGTTTGCTTTTCTACACTTCTAATCCAATGAATGTTTGATGCATTTATTTAGAACAGCAAGTTTTTATCAGGCTAGCAAAGCATTCAATTTGTAAATAGCAACGCTTGATGTTTTCCTAACCATTTCTTCATTCTACTCAAAACTAGAATCTAATCAGTTGAGGTTTTAATACAGGGTAAAGCAATTTTTCCCACCAGAATGAAATGATTGTGCTAAGCTGAAGGTGATCTCATTTGTGAGGTGCAGAAGTAGCTACGTTTAAAATGTGCTTTCTTTCTCCAAGACAAGACTGTGCGCTACATGGGAAACACAGGAGGTTTGCAACTGGAATGAAAAAAGCCAAAGGAGAACATCTGCAAACATTTTTAAGGAGGGTTTTTTATTACGTGCTCTATAGTTGGATAAAAGCATAAATTATCTGGAAATAAACTGGCTATACTACTCACCTACACACGTATGGGGTTACTCAGTGAGGAACTGGCAAAGCCCCATGCATCTTCCACTCCTCCTTCACCTGAACTCTGCTCACTGGTCTAGCTGCGCTTGGGCTATTTCTAAACTTCCAAACCACCAAGCAGCTGCTAACAGCTGTCATTTAAAAAAAAACAAATGGCAGCAATAAAATTTTATCTATCATTCCTCCAAATTAGCTTAACCTGAGGCCAAGCACAGGCAATGCTCAGTGCTTACACCCATGACATGCTATTTCAGGACCTGTGAATGATAAAAATGGGTTCTTTTTTAGTGTGATAATTTGAATTTCCCTGTAAAATCCAATTGCAGTGGTTGTCAACCATTTCCATACCGTGATCCTGTTACAACAAAAGAACAGCTTCACGTCCCCACTTTTGCCTGCTCCTGCCATCTTCCATCCTTGAACCTGTCCACAGGAAAAAGAAGTCTACTTGAAATTCTCTGGAATATCTTTAAAAGCCAGAAAAACAGCATTTAAAGTCATTTCAGGACTAGGAATAGACACATCACATTCTATTACGGGGAAAGGCAAAATTAACTAAGTTCTTAAGGGTATCTAGCGTGTCTGCCTTAAATTTTATTCTTGTTCAAGAACCAATAAACATGGATAACTCAGAAAGCCGGGGGCTATTTTTAATTTAATTTGAGAGCCAGCCATCCCAACTTCATTCATAAGTCTTTGTATTCCAGCTGTACCAGTAAGGTCAGAAACCCCTGCCTATATCTGTGCTGTGTACCGCTGCGCTGGGGCTGTGCAAGGCCCCAGAAAGACCTTGCATCCACCAAGGGGTCAAAGCAGAAACAGAGCGCGCCAACTCTTCCAGTCCCCACCGCAGGCCAGGGGAAGCAGAGCTCACCTCCCTCCTGGCTTTTCGTGGCACATCACCTCCATGGAGCCACGCTGCAGAGAGGGAACGGTCAGGCGACTTACTTACAAACGCAAAAGAAAACAAAGTACTCACACAGCCCTTGTATCAGCCTGTGAGACGCATGTCCCCACTTCTGAGGGGAGTTTCTCCTGGTCCTTCCTGAGTGACCGCCCAGCCTTGGCACAGACAGACCTTCTGCAGCTCTTCCGTTGGTGTCCTGCCCTGCAGAGAGGGAACCATGAACCACTGCAGGATCTTGCCATCCTCGCCGTTGGGCATGACAGAACCCAGAGCTTTCATATTTCTCAGCATCGTGAGTTACCTGGAGTGCTTTCCACAACTTGTTTTTAATGACAAGGAAATGAGGGTGATGGGGTTTGGCCACACTGTAGGTATAGAAGCTTACCATGGACCAGTATTCTGAAAATTTTCAGCCTTTGCTGAAGGAACAGCGATGTAAAAGCTCAATGCTGGAGCCATTTAAAGTTTGAATGCCAGCTGCATTTTTATTGGCCGTCTGTGACTTCAAAGGGCTTTTCCTCTGCTAATGCCCAGACAGGTAGGCTGCCCTGAAATCTCTCTGCCATGCTGACTTACGGATTTTGAACTGATTTTATCTGCAGGCTTATGCCTGAAAATGAACATTAAACATATCGGGGCTGAAATGAATTTCAGCATCTCGCATTCCAGCTACAGTGCTGACACTTAATCAGGCAGGGGACGGTTCATCTGAAAACATATAGTAAAGATGTGCTTTGTAGTCATGTAAACCTTCATCACTTATACTTTAATCCCAAGACCTTAAGACAAAAACTTCAGAAAAGCAGATACGCTGCTGCTGTGCCAAGTTTTTATTTTTAAGAATCGGGAACAATGAGGAAATTCAGTTGGATGCTTAATGTATTTTTCAGTTTCAACAACCTGGTCTTTACTACACCATTTTATAAGGGTATCTAAAGCCCTCATCCCAGATCCGGACCCCATTTGACTAGCTGCTGCTTTGACATAATAAGGGACAGGCCTTACTACAGAGAGCTTGCAGTCTGAGGGGCAGAATTACACGTCAGGGTAACGCTTCAGGTACGATCTGCCCATATGGGTACATCCACAGTATTGTAAAGAAAGTTTTGGTGCTAAGACCATATAACAACAGTTGTCTTACTGTACGAAAATGGAAGGATTATTCAGTTGAGACACATGGGGCAATTTTCCACCTGGTTCCTGAGTGCTGCTCCTTGGGGCATCTCTAAACCCCGTTCCACTGCATGGTATGAACAAGCTAGAAGGATCCAAAACACTGCAGACGCTTAGACATCATTGAATTTACAAAGTCTGATCTCGAGGTACTATTGACCATAAGGAACTTCACTGAAGTTAGTTTTATAATAAAATTTTGGTAGTGCAGGTAAAGATACTCTGAAGACAAAAGTGTCATATATTTCTAAATGACAACTTAGAAACGCATTGAGTTCATCTCATATGGTAATCAACACAGGTTTATTTCACAACTAATATCAGCAGAATATTATATTTTCATCTTAACTAAAATACTGGAATTCAGTGGAGTTGCCTGGAATAACTGAGTCATTCTACTGAGTATCTGGCACCAGCACCACAACAGGGCAAATTTAAACACTGTTATGCTTCAGTATCTTTGCTTTTGATATACACAGACAACCCTGAAAATTAATTCCTCAAATTAATTTCAAGACATACCTGCTGTGCTTGACCTTCAGGGGTATAGCAGGTATCTCAGGGATTCCTCCTCAACTGTTCAAGACGTTCAAGAGTTATGTGTTCAAGGTGACAGCCAGATCTCCTGTCTTCAGCAATACTCTTAGACCCTAATATTTCTTCCTGACCACACAAAGCATCTTGCCTTGGAATGCCTGTTCAAAAAGAGGGACGATGAGGATTCTCTGGTCCTGGGCATGGAGGGATTTTTTTTCAGCAAGGCACGTGCCAAAGTAATAACACTAAAGCTAATTTTCAAGTAGGAGAGGGAAGAGGAAAAGTGGGGCTCTAGCAGATTTGGGGCAAATCTCTTTTTACTGTCTGCTTGTCATCACATGAATTTTATGCTGGGAACAGAAACAAACACCCTGTCAAAATACTTCAGGCATCTGTTACTTAAACAAATCTCTCTGACACGTGAAATAAATAACAGAATTGAAGAAGGGGAAAAACAGTGATGCATATTTATTAACTACATAAAAAATTAAAAAATTTTAAGCAGGTCAATAAGAATGTACTTTCAAGACAATTTCACACTGAAAACAAATCCACTGACTTGTAGGTAAAGCCATGTTGAGAATCAATAAGCCAGCAAAGGCTGGTTTGAGGGCAGCCTACGGTACCTGCCTGGGCTTTAGAGCAGGAAAGGCTTTGAAGTTGCAGACGGCCAATAAAAACGCAGCTGGCATGCAAGGCTCATACATCTCCACCTTAGTTTTTATATTAGTAACGTTTAAGATGAAGTTGACCAACCTGAGAATATTCAGTTAGCTTTAACACTTACACGATTGGCAATCTGGCTGGAAGCCCTTTCTATACCTACAGTCTAGCCCAAACGTTTATCTCGCGACTGATGCTTTCAAGGGCAGTGCAGTTGGCCATTCTTGCCACCTCCCTGCTTACCAGTGTTTTTCAAACTGTCCAATTTTGGTTTTGCTGTGTATACATTTATGAGTCAACTATGATTTGCGTTAAACTTGCAAAATACACAACTCTGATTAAAATAACATGGGGAATTTTCTCAGGTTTTTTTCTGCTAAGAACACTTTTATATGATATATGACATATTTGAAATCTATTTCTATTTTGGGTCAGATTTTACTGTATGATTTATCAGGTATACAGTCTTCTAAAAATGACTAACTACAATCCTTGTTTTAATAGATTCCTTCAGACACACACATTTTGAAAGGAAAGAAAGATAATTCTTCAGCATCCCATTGGTAAAGTGGCCTCTCTATGAAAACGGAACTGGCCCAGTAAAATAACAGCATCTGCTATTTCCACTTTCATCTTAACATGTACAGATTTCAGGGTTTCCAACTGATCTGACAGAACACTTCCTGTTGAGGAAATAAACGTGTCAAATGATTTCTTGATTTAAAGTGATGGATCACAGTAGCTCTCTGGACTGCAGGGGTGCTATTCTCATAAAACATATGCAACCTTTATTACTAAAACGAAGGGGAATTACTCCAATATCACTTAGGGCAATTTCCTCAGCAGTCACCACATATCTCCAATGTTACAAATCCCCAAAAGAATAGGAGGAGGAGTGGGAGCTGGAGGCAGCTTGAATCCTCTGCTTATTCTGGTGGCAGGGGGAAAAGCAAAAACATTCTATCACGTTTGGGGATTTGTGTAGCTTAATTTAAAAGAAGTTAAACGCTTTCTGAAAATAAAACGAGCACACACAAATAGTTACAGTTCAAGTTCTTTCATGAGCTGTGTGACATTTATTTTTGGAATCACTGTGATGCTTAAAAAGTTCAACACAAAGTTGCTGCAATGGTTAATGAGGGTAATGACAGGTCTTTCACACAATGTGATCTGAATTGCCTAATGAAAAGGGGGCAAAATCACATGATTTTTAATAATATTCATTACAACTATATAACTTAGGATAAAGAACTACATGTTTTATATATGACCAACAAAAGGAGGATGGTGAGTTGAAAAAGGTCTAAAATGGGAACAAACAGCACTGAGTAACAATGTAGTAACTAAGAGAGCTAGTAAGTCTTGGTCTGTTAGGCAGAGGAGCATTCAGTAGGAATAGAGCAGGCTTCCTTCCTGCTGTTTATAGCAAAACCTGTACTGGGACATGCTTACCATTATGATGTCCTCAATACTTAAAAACATGGCAAAGAATCAGAAATGGCTGTGAAAAAACATTCCAAGAATGCCTTAATAAATAAAATTTGAAAAGAAGATGAAGATGAGAAATGGCTCAGAAGTACTAAGAATGCCACGTGCATCCCAGAACCAAAGCCTGATGGAGCTCTATTGAGCCTGACTGTGTGCAGAGGTCAAGAGATAACTCAGTCACAGTCTATAAGTAATTGCAGCGGCAGTAGCTCCATGGAAGTAGAGTGCTCTTTAATTCACTCGACATAGGCATAATAAGATTTCAGACTTGATATGGGAAATTAAGTGAAGTTGTATGACGTCTTACACATTTCTGCAGATCGGCTGATCACAGTGACTACCTCTTCTCCTATTGCCAGAAAACAACCTTTTGCAACTTCCCTACAAAAAGAAAAAGCAGCACTTCTACCAGGAAGAAAATATGACTTAAAGATCATTCCCAAAGTCATCACAGCAAAATTGAAGAGATGTTCAATGAAGAGTTACACCAGGGGCAAAAGTGAGTCAAGGCCTCAGGAAGACAAAGTTGTTCTCTTACAACAACCTCCTTTTCCCTAAATAACCAGGTAATCCACAACTTTAGTTGAAGAGGTCAAAGTCTCTCTGACATATATGCTCATCTGCAGTTTGCAATTCCTTTTGTGTACCCACAGGACAAGTAGCAATGAAAAGGGTCTCATATTATCATATATCCTTGTAACACCAGTACTGAAGGGAAGTGCTAAGGTCTTTTCCCTCCTGGTTCTCCCATAGGCCAGAAGAATTGGGCTGTTCCATTTGCTCCAGGAAAGCTGAAGCTGCCTTCTCGCAGCCTGATAGCTACAGCTTGCCCACAGTTCTGAAATAAGCCAGAATTTAAATGGTGAATCACACAGTATCACACGGAATGGTCAGGGTTGGAAGGGACCTCTGGAGATCATCTAGTCCAACCCCCCCTGCCAGAGCAGGGTCACCTACAGCAAGTTGCACAGGACAGCATCCAGGGGGGTTTTGAATGTCTCCAGAGTGGGAGACTCCACCACCTCTCTGGGCAGCCTGTGCCAGTGCTCTGCCACCCTCAAAGGAAAGAAGTTCCTCCTCATGTTAAGACAGAACTTCCTATACTGAAGTTTGTGCATGTTACCTCTTGTCCTATCACTGCGCACCACTGAAAAAAGATTGTTCCCATCCCCCCGGCACCCTCCCTTTAAGTATTTATAAGCATTAATAAGATTCCCCCTCAATCTTCTTTTCTCTAGACTAAAAAGACCCAAGTCCCTCAGTCTTTCCTCATAAGAGAGATATTCCAATCCCCTAATCATCTTTGTAGCCCTTTGCTGGACCCTCTCCCACAGTTCAATGTCCTTCTTGAACTGGGGAGCCCAGAACTGGACACAATACTCCAGATGTGGCCTCACCAGGGCAGAGCAGAGGGGGAGGATGACCTCCCTCGACCTGCTGGCCACACTCTTCTTGATGCACCCCAGGATGCCATTCGCCTTCCTGGCCACCAGGGCACATTGCTGGCTCATGGTTATCCTGTTGTCCACCAGGACTCCCAGGTCCCTTTCCACAGAGCTGCTCTCCAGCATGTCAGCCCCCAACCTGGACTGATGCATGGGGTTATTCCTCCCCAGATGCAGTACCCTACACTTGCCCTTGTTGAACTTCATAAGGTTTCTCTCTGCCCAACTCTCCAGCCTGTCCAGGTCACGCTGTATGGCAGCACAGCCTTCTGGTGTGTCAGCCACCCCTCCCAGTTTTGTGTCATCAGCAAACTTGCTGATGGTACACTCTATCCCTTCATCCAGATCATTGATGAATATATTGAACAGGACTGGAATCCTCCTGTCATATGCCTGACGTGAGCATGCACAGACTTACGTGAAGACAACGCAAGGCCTCAGTTCGTCTTCTTTTTCAGTGTTTACCCAGATAACATCACACAACCACAACTGGAAATCACATCTATTCTACTTTCTTGTGCAGTGAGTAAAGGTTACAGCCTACCTGACTACAATAGAAATGCTAAAATGACAGCGCCGCTCCATACCAGCTATACGGAAAGAGGGAGGTATTTAATTTAGAGGGAAGTTCATTCTTGCTTAAGTAAAACTAGTAACCCCAATGGGAATTTGGTTTGGGAGTCCTCCTCCTCCTATAATTGCATCCTACATCTGCTCAATAGATCTTTGTTGAAAAGCTGAGCAATTTACCAAAGGAAGAGAAGCAGAGGTGACCCTTGTATCTTACTTTGTCTTGAAGGAGAAGGTATTAGAAAAAAAATACAGAAAGAAAGCATGAATTTATTCTGAAATGCCTCTAGTAGACTGGCTTTGAAAGGTATCAATTACAACTAAAAAGGGGAGGGACATTTTTATTGCTATTTTGCAAGAATATAAATTCTGAAGAAATGGATGTGCATGAGGATACTGCCTTAACATGCAGGGCAAATATAAATGACTATTGCAAAAATTATTGCATGGAATTCTACCAGACTACTAAGTCATCTAGCATTTTATACCATCTAGAAATGTATTTACTGGAAGACAAGATTAGACAAAGGAGACATTAAGTTAATTTTAAAAGAGAAAACATCAAGGAAAATATCATATTCTAGAAGTTGGAGTAGGAATGAATTGCATTTTAATTTCCTACTCATATTACTCCAGTGCTTCAGCCCACTGAAATCAGAGGCCTATGGGACTAGACACTGAAAAACACTTCTCCTTCCTGAGAATTTTCTAATTAAATGTAGGAGATGGCTGGACACCCAAAGTGATTTGCCCATAGGACAGTGGCCAAACCAGGTTTAGATGCCAGTCCATGCCCTGTTTCCAGTTCTCTCTGCTCTGCAATGGGCCACGCTGTCAACGCTGGTAGTAACTGGCTCTTTAAAAACAACCAGACTTCATACCAGGGAGAAAGCTGTGAGAAATGTTTTTTTGAGGAAGGTAGGGAAAAAGAGCACAGTCTGCCAACAAGTCTGTCTATTTTAGTCAGCGGACACATTACCCTGCTGTGAATAGGAGGCTAATGTACAAATGACAGGACACCTACCAACTGCAGCTCCTCTTTCTATGAAACATGAGACTTAGTTTAATTTCCTCTCTCATAATGAGCATTAAAAGCCTTAAACTTGCATTTGTACCTTAAGCAGAGATGCACTTTTAATTTTAGCAAATCCAAATGATCCTCTCATTGATATCACCAATACCATAAGAGTATGAATTATTGATATTGCTTGACTTTAATATTTTATGCCTCTGTGAAAATGGATAGCAGAGCCAAATCACAGCCCGCAACTAAGTTATGAAGGTCATCTAAAAGAATGCTAAGCAACCAAAGTCTGCTTCCCCAGATCAAAAGAAGGTCTGCAAATTTTCTGTTGAGTTATACTTTCCTCTATTATTTATTAGTCATACACAGCTGAGCAAGGTTTGAAATAAAATACCGGAATCTGAAATGCATTCCAGGAAAAAGGCTTGCTGTCATCAGCACATGCTATTGGCTACAGCATTTTGTAATGAACTGTAATTTTCTGTGACAAGCATTTACTTATGTCACAGATTTCAAACCAGCTTCTGGCAAAATACACCAAAGTAACCTCCAAGTGGCACTGCTAATTGCAAGCTTACTAGGTAAAACCACAAAAAGTAGCTGAAGATGGTGACCAAATGGTCATTAACTGCTGAAATGACTGATTTCTCAGAGATCTTTACAATTAAGGATCATATTCAATAGCTTACAACACCATCTATGACATCTGAGAAAAAATAGCATCTGTAGCACAGCTGGAGCAGCTGTGTTGGAAAATCAATCATTGCCTGGCAACTGAACAACTGATTTTCCATCAATCAGTACACAAGGCATTCTGTTAGGTTTATAAAACACATACATTTGTTGCAGTATCTGCAAATGCAATAAGTGGGTTAGAAATGTAAGAGCAATAGATAAAAGACAGGTTTAAGGCAGCTAGCAGGCTTAGTATGAAAAAAGTAGTAGTTATGCATCTTGTAAATACAATATTACAGTAATGAACAGACGAACTGCTCAGCGTGATTAGCTCTGACGATAGATAGAGCCAAGAGTAGCCCAGAAACAAGGACTTTTTCCACTGTAGCAAACAGCTTGTGCTACACAACTCTAATTTTTCTTTTTGATAAAATGGCGATTCATGGAAACAGTTACTCCCAATTGTGCCAAGAACTCATAAATCCCTGTAAATTCCTGCAGCTTAGGCTTTTTTCTAGAATTTTATTGGCCTAACTGAGCCCATCAGCAATACTGCAAATCTTATCATTCTGTTGAGATTACACCACTTCTATAATAATTTCTCCAAGCTCGTTTTTAAAGGACAATAAAGATTGTAACTGTTCTTCTAACTCCAACATGAAAGAAGCGGCGAGTGTGGGGGAGTTACACGAGAAATTGTACAAGTTAGTACTACAGCTCTGATGTTTTAACACTCGTAAAACATAAGCCTATTGCTTATGCTTATGTCAAGCCTCTGCAAGGGGCAGAGATGCATTTGTGTGTAAATTAATAGCCATAACTAGTCACATTACTCGACAGACCTGTGATAGTCAACAGCCCGAGCCAGCAATCCTTGAGAAGTTGATATCCTTCCCTTGGGACACTGCTGCCTCCGTTTAGACGTGGCTATGTGGAAGGCAATGGTCTCTTCATACAGCCTTCCCATATCGGGCTGGGAAGCCCCATCACTCCTGACTCTCTTTCACCCCAGAGCACCTCTTATCACCCTGGTACCCCCAGCCTTTCCTCTCTGTGCCCATCAACCATCCCCAAGTAGTACTGAGCTGTTCTGGAACTGTGGAATGGTCGTATAGAAATGCTGCCAACAGAAAGATCCACCCAACACACCTGAAAAATGATATATTGCCTTAAGCATGCCCAGTCAGAGAAAAATTACAATGGTTTTAGATAAACATAGGGAGAACAAGTAATGCTTAGCACTGCACAAAGAACAAGGCAGCTGGTTATCAATGCAGTCAAGCAATCGTACCCAAAATGGCAAGGCAGGTGTCGGAAATTCGTCACAGAGGAAAGTTACCAAATGCAAAACTGTGGCCAATCTTAATTATCATAAACTTGTTCTTAATCAGTTTAATTGATAAAAGCCTTCCCAAAGCCATCTTCCTCCATGTATCTGGGAGATACACAAGGAATAGCACAGAGGCGGTTTCCTGTAAAAGTGAGCCATTCTCTAATTTAGGCATTTCTATCTTGATACAGTTATTTCTAATCCTGGTAGGACTGCTAGTCACCATGTCCTATAGCGGGTACTAAAACATTTTAAGTGCAAGAGACTGCAATGATATGGTAAAAGGCAGCTTAATCTTTATATGATCCCCAGCTGTGAAATCCTACCTTATGGTGCCATCGCATACAATCCTATAAAAATGCAAAGACGAAAGTTTCTGATTTAGCCAGACTGATCCAGGTAGCATGTCAGCAATAAAGAGAAATGTCTCTCGAGCTGTTCTTTGACATTCACAGGTGTTGTCTTATCTAACTGCTAAAAATATATATCATACTGAAACTGCGGCATTGAATGGTCCTTTGTGGAATGGTACTTAGAAAAATATCAGATGATTGAAACAAAAACAGTTTCATTGACTCCTAAGAAATTCAAATAATTTTCCTCCCCCCCCCTTTAGGAATGTTTACACAGTATCTTTTTTTTTTTCTCCCTAAATGCAATGTTTCTAGTTGCTGTTTTTCTACATATTTGGCTTTCCTCACAATTTATTACTTTGAAAAATGTGTAAATGGGACTTGGGATCCTTGAAGCTGAGAGCAAATCTTTGCAGGAAAAAAGAAATGTTAGGCTTAGAATGCCAAACAGGAGTCAAACTTTCCACTATCTTCCAGTTAGCACTAGGTCTGCAGACCAAAAGATAAAATTAAGTTGCAATATATTTGTGAATACTTGTAAACTCTAGAAATCTTTGATATTAGTTCCTACTGTAACAGACAAGAAAATGCAGAGGCACATTTTAATTACCTGTCAGGAACTAAATAAAAGATTTGTTTTATTGAATACTCCCTCTGTGTAATATAACTATGGAAACAAGTCTGAAATCCAATTGACTTTCTATTTACAGGCTCCTAAAGAGCTATTAAAACATAAAAGTGAACTACTTAAAATCTGTTTGAAGTTTTATTCTTCTTTAATGTATTTTTCACCTGTTTGATGATTGTTTATACTGTGTAGCATGATGAACTGTGACATTTTTTGCCATTTCATCATGTTAGAGAGTTTGCTATATTTAAGTCAAAACATAACAGTGTTTGCCACAAAAAAAAAAAGCTGTTGTAAGAAACCTGACGATGGCAAAAACGTGTTTTAAGCCAACAGTGACAAAGCTCTTCACATTGATTTTCAAGGTCTTATTTCAGCTCCATTTCAGATGCAGAGAACGGGGCACTTGCTGCACCGAAGAGGTTATTGTCTAAACAAAGCAGGCAGATTAGAAAAGTGGTAAGAAAGGAACTGCTGTTACTGCAGTTGTAGATATGGAAGCCTGGAAAGACAGGTGACTTCAGGAAGCACAGGGCAATGGCAGGAACAGAACTGTCTACTGACACCCTGGTGAGCAAATAATCAGCCGTTATTGACCTTCCTATTAGTGATGTGTACCACCTGATCATTTAAAACAGAGCATTATTCTCCCTGAAAACGCCATGTTGTGACATCCAAGAATTTGGATTGTACCCTTACAAAAGATCAAATGGTATTGGATATTGGTCTCCATAGAGTAGGTGGGGTCTCATCTTAGGCACACTTCCAAATCTATCCACAGCACAGTACTGGTATACTGAAACAGATGGAGGTCTTGGGTCTCTAGAGGATAAGAATATAATTTTTCAATTGCAAAATGCTTCACTTCCTCATTTTGACCAATTCTTCCTGTTGTGAAACAGCTGAACTGACAACAGAAACTCACATGCCAGCAAGATCAAGATCAACAGTGTTGTAGTCATTACTCAACCAGTATTACCATTCATTCCTATGACAAGTCCCAATACCCAGGATAAGCTCACAGGTGAATGAATACCTGGTGGCAGAAGTACATGTTGGGGGCAGAGGAAATTATTTTTGAGTATTTCATTTTGGTTAGTTCTGTGTCTTGGAGATACTCTGGTGCTTCACATGGATATTAAGCAGAATGTAATAACTAACAAGTAACACTTCTATCATTACCCTGTTACTCTATCCTGGCAGGTGATAACCCACACCATCCTTTCCACAAGTATGGACTAGAGCCATGTGACATATCTACACAGGAAGTACTCCGACCTTTGGAAACTTCAGCTGATGTCAAGTACTAACATACACAGCTGTGAACACGTCACTCCTCTGAGCAGGGAGATTGGACTAGATAATCTCCATCAATGCCTTCCAACCTCAAAGATGCTGTGATAACACCTCCTCATGAACATAAGTTACCACAAGCATGTCAGCCCTGCCTCAGCTCCCTACCCTGGCTTTCCGCAGAATTTGAATCCTGTTCAGAATTCCCAGTTCATCTCCTCAAAGGGCTTCCTAAAAACCTCAGGTGTGTATCGCTTCTCTCACACAATGGAACTCTCCATAACACAGTTTGCCTTTTCAGGAGATAGACATCTTCTCAGTTGATTGAGCCCATGGAATGAGCTCCCATGGGAAGGACAAATGTGTTTCCCAAGACTTAGTTCTACCATCTGGCTTCCAGTGCAAGACATTTCTTTTGCCTAGTTTACTCCAAGAGAAATAAAAAGCAAGATGTATACACGCAAAACCAAATTCAAGCTGACAAATGAAAGTACCAAAACATAATATCCTATACACTTTTTATTCCTTTTGACAGAAGATGAGTGCAGACACACGACGGATTTCAGTCATCAGACTGAACAGCTGGAGAACACCCAAACAGCTGGAGCACACCCTTTAGTGCATCAAGGGGTGCGCTCTAAGAAACTATGTAGACTAGAACTTACAACCTGCCTAGCACTTATGGAAAACCATCAGTAAATAATAACAAGGATTGTTTGATCATTGTATAAAGACTTCTCTCTGCTAGCCTGAGGAGTAGGGAACAATAAGGTTGATCGCACACTGGGTGGTCCTGAGGTTTTCCTTTAATTACAGTAAAATGTATCCAAAATGGAACATCACAAAACAGTTTACTTGGAAAAATCAAACCAGCAAATCCTTTTATACACACTTATCTGCTTGCATGGCTCTGCTTCCATTTTTTCATTTTATTGTCCTCCAACCAGGACACATTAAGAGGAACAGGTGGGTGGAAGACATCCTTCTGACAGTGTAACCTTAGCTCTAACACTACTAGCCCCAGGTCTTACAGCCTGGACTGAGATATGCAGAGACATTACTGTTAATTGTTCCTGTTTCAGTGGATCTCACTCATTAAGTCCGAAAGCTTCCAATAGACACATGTTGTGGGAATGTCCTTTTCTCTTACTGATGGAAACTACAGGTATTGTAAAACTGAAGTTCTAGAAGACTTTTGCCATTCATACTCTGCATTCCATTTGCCTTCTGAGCTTTGCCTTGGGTGCTGAGAAAAATGGAGGCTTGGCAGGGGTAGTCACAAGACTTTGTTGAACAGTGGTGTGTATTCTCAAGGGCTTTTGTTATTTCAACTCATTCCTCCTTTGATGTGCTACAGCCCAAATACAACATTATTGTGAACAAACAACATGTACCCTACCCATTTGTATCACACTTGAAGGCATGGATTGCCTTTTCCACTAAGTAGAGGGAATGTCAACGTTTTCTTGGATGTTAACTCAATTTAATTGTGTTTCTAAACTGTGTTATGTGCATACAGACTGAGAGGGGCAGTTAGTTGGAAACCATCCACCACAATTTTGGAAGCTCTGCATTGGTAGTCTAGAGCTATTCAGGATTGTATATCACATTAACCCCAAGGAAACTACCTTCAGCAATTATCTAATTAGGCAGAGTTTTTTCTCTATCTCTTTTTCCACTTATATCCCCTCTCTACCAACATCCTAGCTGTCATCTCATTTGTAACAATCACCCAAGAGGCATATACGATGAGAAGTTCTCTGGCCAAGTCTCCCACTGCTTATACACAAATGACAGATTTGAAACACATTACAAAATTCCTTCATTCCTGCATTCCTAAGACAGCCCAAAACACTCAGCCCTATTATGTGAAATCTGCTTTCTGCTCCAAAGATGGGAAAGCCATTCAGCTCACAAAAACTGCTGAACAAATTGTTTGGAAATCTTACATGCATATGCTAATACACTCGCTCTGCTTAGATGGAGGTGCTCCCTGTAGCATCACTGATTATCGGATTATCTAGAAGACACCACATTTTTAATTTAGCTCTGTTTTTTATAAGCTGTGCTAATAAAATCTGCACCCCACGGAAACCCCCTGCTCATTAGCTATTACCCAGCCTCAGGCAGCACAAGTCTGTTTACATTACAAATAAAAGATAAAATATGCTCATTGCCAGCTTCCCCCTTCCCAGGGGAAACTTGTCATGAATCTATCCTGCAAAACTATCTCTTCACTACTCTCCCCTGACTTCCCCTTGCCCCAGGACACTTTGCCTTCATTTATCTCTTTCGGACTTAACAAACCACTACAACTACCTTAGATCAATTTCTCAAATCACAGTTTAATTATTTAGAAGGAAGTGAGCTTTTGCTCTCCATTAAAACAACAATCCCTACCCCCAAGGAACAACATTAAATCATTGTTTAATCCTTATTACTGCCTTAGGCCTCCCTTGGTACTGCAGTGTTGTTGAAACTTCATTTCAATATTTACCACTTAGATCACTTAAGGGCTGTCAGCTTTAATAAAATTTTATCAATTGGATACTTATATTATTCACAGTTTCATAAAAATAACAAGACCTGCCTTGGTATTTCACTCATATATGGGCTAATTCCTTTGACTGCTAAGGGATTTCATTTTATTAGCATTTACGTATAATGATGTGAGTGATTTTTTAAACTGATATATATTGCATGAAGTTAGTACACAGCATCATACTAAGTTACATTAATTTTAATATATGCCTCACAAAGTCTACAACTGCAATACGCACAAATAAACCAACAAGGCCGACTTCATCGAGCAGCCTCCTAAAAAGCCTGATCTTTAAAGAGATTTTGCTATCCCAAAGCCTCTCTGCAGAGTATAGACTAGCGACAACTCTCTGTGGTAAGTACGCAATGAAGTTATCCCAGATCCTTGGTTTGCAGAGGGCTTTGCTGTCTGTTAAGACGTGTTAAGACTTCCCACATTCACTAAAACAAAGAAGAGTTTGACAAGGAATGTACCAACTCAATCAATATGCCAGCAGTAACACAGTATTACTTCATACTACATCTGACATCAGAGGTGTGAACTATCCCAAGCCTGAAAAAGGAATTTCCAGAGAGTTTTGATATTTAGCTATGCTCATTTAAATAGGAATAGACAAATTCCATGTACTCCTCCAAGTCCTTCTTGAACAAGAGAGAGTCCTGGAATCATCGAGCTACAACTACGGCCCAATCACATCCTAAATATTTCTGGCAAGTGTGTAGTTTGTGGCTGCATTGCTAACAATACTGTGACATGTTTAAAGCTAGAAGCTACAGTTACTGTGGTCTCAGGTCTACAATATGTTCCTCTGAACATGCACAGTGCTGTAAGACAGACCCCTCTTTGGACTGGAACTATCGGCAGATTCAGCACTACACTGTTGAGATTATCAACTTTGCACAGACTTCTCAGACAACTTCTTTATCATAGAGTAGAACTGTATTCTTTCTGTTAGAAGAATGGACAACGTTTTCCCCACATGGATATGAGTTTATACTTTAGAGGCAAGGATACTGCATGTTAGATTGAGAATAATTAATGCCTTGCAAGTCTGCGAAATTTGCACAAAAGGGATAAGGAATACATAAAACAGTTCAGTGGAAGAGGAGAAAAATCTACGAACTTTCAAAAAAGATTACTGTCTTCAAAACAAAGTATTACAGAGCAACTAACATCCCTGAATCACAGAATTGTCTAGGTTGGAAGGGACCTTGAAGATCACCAAGTCCAACCAGCAACCTAACACTGCCAAAACCATCACTAAACCATGTCCCTAAGCACCACTATCTATTCTACCTTTCCCTGAAAACATCTCCCATTCCACCCCCATGCTTTCTTTTAGACTTGCCTCCTCTTACCGTCCTTACTGTCATCCTCTTAGCCCTATTTTAATAGGTTCTCACTCTTCAGCAACAGATTTTCTTCTGTTTTCTTTTCTTTTGTTGACATATATCAAATCTCTTTTGAAAATATCAAAGGACTTGTTTCTTGCAGATAATTTTGGCTCTTTCACTCATTCTAAATGCTTCTGACTGCACAGCCTCTGTATTTAAAGAACCTAGGTAAAAATTTGGAAAAAAAAAAAAAAAAAAAAGAAGTAGAGGACTTAGAAGATCCTGGTTCATTTTAAATTATGACTCATACACTGAGGATGCTGAGTATGAAAATGTCAGTTATTTAGAGGCCTGGATGCTGTTAAGTCGCTTTTGGGTATAGGATTCTTGACAGCTTTCCTATACGTAGTCAGGAATAACTATTCAGAAATTGCATGAAACTGGACCAGATTGAACAGGAAAAATGTCCTCTTCCTATGGAATAACAACAGCTACCACGTTTTAAATTGAGACTTTGCCACCTCGCTTTAATCTGAATTCACTCTGGAACACAGACTAAGGTGCTGAAGTCAACTGGCTGCTTGCAAATCCTCTACCACTACTTAGCTTCTGTGAGCAAGGCTAGATTTTGTATTTAAAAAGTGATGAGAAAAGTCAATCAAAAAAGAAAACAAGGAACTACTTGCATTACGCTTCTTCAAATTCAGCAACATTTTCAAAGCAAACCTTGCCAATTATAAGTAATTAACTCTTCTACACACATAGTCCCTACACTCAAGTGTGCAGACTTTTAGTATCTTGCCAAAATGGTGATTTCAATGGTAAGGAAACAATGCTTGCAAAACATCACTGGTTTAGCTTAGACAGTAGGATGAGTTAGCACCCATGGTTATTTACAAAATGAGAGCCACAGCTGCACCCCGCTCCTGTTGATGTTGGTGGAAATTCTGCCACCAGCTTGAACTGCAGCCAGGTTGTATCTATGAATTGTTTGAATGTTTATTACCACTTATTTTTACTGCAGCAATAGGAAGAGGTTTGAGTTGTGGACTGGAACCCTGAACATGCTCAAACGAATTCAACAAAAAGTCAAAGAGCTGCTTCCAGTCTACGAAGAAGCCTTAGTGACGCAACTGAGGGACACAACCAAGAACTGTGTAATATGCAGCGGTCATAGTAACCCAACTGCCTAGGGCTTTATCATGATTAAAAGACACCAAGAAAGGCTTAACTTTAAGTGGACCCCAACAATTAACATTGAAGTTGAAAGCGTGGTAAAGCAGGGAGCACAATTAAACATGCCTGAGAATGTAAATGTATGGATATGAAGTGCAGAGTGAATGTTGCCAATTTTCAAGTCAATTTTCCTAGTGAAAGCTCTAGTGGGGCAGACAAAAAACAGAGCTTATAAAAGAACCTGGTTGCAACCTTAGCCACAGAGTCTTGACCACAGCTCCATAATAAAATTACTAGTATATTAAGCATGTGAATGTGGGGTGATACAGAAAAGAAGATGGGGGCCCCATGGCTGGCTGGCTGGCCAAGCCAACTGTGATTTTAACTAAAAGCAGATGCTTTTCCAGAGAGAATAGGTGCAACTTGCTCTTTTATGCAAGTCACGCTCAATTCACAACCATTTTCTTAGATGTACACCTTCAGCACAGGAGTTCATGTGGCCTAAATTGAATGTAATAATCCAGATGGGAGTATAGCGATTCTGCATCCTTTCAACTAGAGAGTCATATTACGCGGCTCTCCTATTTAAAAGCATATAAAAACGCGAGCTATTCAGCATGCAGCTGAGAGTGCAAGAGCTTTAATCTTTACATTATCCATATGAATGCACTTTCTATTTTTGTTTATTGTGCCACACAAACCTAATTGCTGTTGCTTTAGAACCAGCAACTACTAAAGGGCAACAAATAACTTCAGGCTTGGTAACACCAACTCTTACTTTTTTGGTCACCAGCTCTAACTTAACCGAGGTCAACCGTAGCCAAAAGCTGTCGCCAGCTGGTGGCGTACATAAAGCCTGTGGTCTGAATCCACCTGCATGTATAAAACAAAGACAAAGGAATGCCCACAAAGAGCAACAGGGTCAGTTGGCCGAACTGCAGTGTGAGCAGGGAAACTGAACTGTACCCATGTCTACGGAGGATCCCTCTAGGCAGATGTGGATTGGCGAGCTGCCCTCATTTAGTAAAATGTTATTTAGTTATAGGAAAGGATTTCAGGCTCTGACACCTCCAAGCTCAGCCCCTTGCTAAAGGGCAAAGTTCCACCAACATCACTGAGCTGTGACCTTAATTCATCAAGAACTTTCTTAAGAAATACCATAATTTTTAAAGCACTTTTAAATCATCTCGTGTGAAAACTATTTGAAAAACTGATAGATTTTAAAAGATATTTTCAGGAGGATGGGTGGAAATCTGGATAACATTTTTTGTTTGGTAGCCTCCCACTTCTCATGCTCTGTCCTCCTGAGCTAGATTGAAATATGCCAAATTGCATGAGCTGTTACCTTACGGACTTTCCTGCTCACAGAATGCATCTTTTGTTACATAGGAGGTGTTAATCCTTAGGTAATCAACAGCTTAATTAGTTCATAACGAAGATGAAAGGCTCCCTGGCTTATGTCATTGCTGATTCTTAGAGGTTTTCTTGTTTTATTTTATTAAAAGAACTATGGGGTGTTAACAACCTATGCAGCAGATCAAATAAAAGTAACATAAACCAAGGCCTACCAGTAGCTCCATCCTGGGTTTTTCTTGCTCTAGGAAAGGCAGCTTCGCATTGTTGCAGGCGCCTTGTTAGACATTGGAGTATACAGGAAGTACTGGAACTTTTGCCTTTGTGTTTCCCGAGCCTTGTCTTCTTGTGTAAATGTATCCAGCCAAAAAAGTGTGTTACTTCACCTTTTTTCCATGACAAGTGACTGGCTAGCTCTTGAAAGAGAGTTAGAGAAATCATTTGAGTAATTAGAAAATAGTTTACTTTGGGTATAACTCTTGCCTCATATGTCTGTCTTCCATGCCTGAGAATCAGTCCTACCTTGTGACTGATTACCAAAGCCCAAGATAGACATTGTTCATTCAGTCTTTGTTCAAAATAGAAGATGAGGTTGCATGTTAGTAACTATATTTTCTTCAGCTCCACATACATTTACTAAAAAGACCACAGCTAACCAGCTCTGCTGACACAGAACTATTTATGCTTTTTACTGGAAAATTACACCAATTCTATATTTTTAAAAAAACCCAATAAAACTTCCATATCGCTTCCACCCCCCGCCCCCCATCATGTGTTCAAGGCAGTGCAGAGATGGAAATCTGACATCCAGAGAAATTGGCTGAACCCAACAAAGTTACCCTGGAGCCTAAGCCTCTCCAGTCCAATCTCTGTCCCACATATTTCTCAACTTGGAAATACTTTCTACACTTCTTACAGTTCGCACTGCACCATCTACTCTCCAAGCCCTGTGTACACCGAGTTTACCCATTGACTGACAAGTGGATTGGCTCATTTTACTTTTTTTTTTTTTCATTCCTCTGTACTTGAAATCAAACTGATCAGTAATAAACAAAAACTAATATGGTATGCTTCCTACTGCACGTGGGAAACAGTACAAGTGCACAGTGCTCTTACTACCCAAGCCAATAGTCATCTGCAGTGCAAAGATGCAAAACAATGCCTTTAAAGTGATGTCTCTCTTTGGTTGCCCGTTTTTGACAATAAAAAAGGAAAATCTACATTCATGTTCAGATCTGCAGAAATAACTCTTCAGCCATTGCAGGAACTCAATACAGAATTCCAAAGTTTAAAAGAATGAGACACACTGTACACAACCAAGGACTCTAGGCAGTGACTCATGTTTAAACTGTTACCCCATGAAGTTGGTTCTGTATTTCATTTCTACGTGAAAGAAATGTTCTATTTGGATCAGTCTTCATTTACAAGGCAGGTTACAATCAAAAGCAATGCAATTTTGTATTATAAAGTGATCAAAATAAAACATGGGAAAGACAAATCAAAATGCACAAACCAAAATCTATTTATGTTATTTGGAGACACTGTGGACTTGTCAGTTACTCTAGAAGAATTTTATGGAAATATGATTAAACTTCAAAATCAAATCACTTTTTTCTCTCATTATATATAGGCCTCTTTATAACAAGGCATATTAGGAATGCTTGCCTTGCTTGCATGATGAAAAAAATCCTGTTTACTTTTATTATCAAGCATCATATTAAGAACCCCAGCCTGCAAGTGCCATACCACCTTTTAAAGAAACTAATTGCAAGCCACTTTCAATATTTCTTCTGTTTTTAATTTAATACCCTCAGAGAGACATAATTGGGCTGGAAGGGAGAGTATTCACTGAAGTCATGAATTTGCTGTATAAATACAAACAAGCAGGAAAGCTAATACAGTAAGGGACTGTGGGATTAATTTTGAAATTGTCTGATTAGTGGATTGCTGCCCGTCAATAATTGCCTTAGATTTTCCCAAGGCCCCGTCTTTATTGGAGTCTGGCAAGCGCATCTGCCCACAGATTCCGTCAATCAGGTCTTGCAGCTGGGAGGGTCTTCAGAGAGAGCACAATTGTAAGCCTGCTGGGGCGAGTTGTTAGACAAAGCAATATATACCAGACATGATGAACAGTCAATCTCAGTTCCATTGATAACATTTTACTTACTAAAATTTTCCCATTCCATTTGGTACAAGCTCCTTCAAGAATTATTTTAATGAAGTACTGTTTAGCTGAGTTTGAATGAGAAAATAACAAAGGTGTTTCTGCAGGATACAATAGAACACTGCACACACCTAAATAATAATTTGTGCCTCTTGCCTTCACCCTCACCCCGTTTTATATTTTTGCTGGTGAGATGAGCTGTGCTCCCTTAGGATGCTATTAGGAGAAGTATGCAACATCAGGTGCTAAAGCCACTGGGAGGATAAAAGAAAAAATTAGAAAAGTCACACAGAGAGTCTGGGAGTAGATGTTGCTAAGGTCCATCTTCATTTAATTAACTCTTTTAAATAAGTCATTCCCGTAAATAGTTCTAGGAAAATAAAACCCCAAACCTCGGTTTCCTGCACCAGTACAAAACTATGAACCTGCACCCTCAACCAAATGAAATGTGAATGAGCATTACTTGGCATGTTGATCTGCTGATCTGCAGAGTCAAGATCCGCTGACCAAAACCATCCTATTTTTAAAACCACCAAAATACATATTTTTAAAACTCTGGATAGTTTGTTCATTGCATGTCCATTCCTAGACATATTTATATCTATCATGCCAGCAATTAGCCAGAAATATACAAAATAGATTTGTCTCTGAACATAGTTTACAAACAGAAATGAAATAATGGAACAAAGATGTCGTACATATTTATATTTTTGTTCTGCAATGAGTATATTGGACATTCATTTTTCAGCTACAATGGTACTTTTTAAAATAGTCATCAAGATACAGAGGAGCTCCTGGAATGCTGTAATTGCTTACATGCAATGCAAAGTTAACAAAGTCTGCCTCCAAGGCCAGGGTCCCTCATTTTATTATGACCAGCAAAGCTTCAGTTTGAACCACTAACAACATTAATGTTGTAATTAACGCTACCTTTACAGCCCACATCGTTAGCTTCTGTGGATTTGACAAGGAAGCTGATACTACTGAAACACAGCTTTGCCTGTACTAAAACACGCCACCTTCATGTAAATCCCATCTGAACAGTCACACTCCTCTTTGGATACAACTGAAATCCCAGTTCACTGACAGTGGGTCTAAGTTTGGTTGTGAACTCCCCTGTTTATTTCTTTTTTTATACACAGAATACAATCATTAGCTTCTGTTGGGTATCATTGCCAAACAGGTTTTAAAAAGGGACTAGATAATCTCATGAAAGGGATCCTGTGGTGTGACATCTGTGATGGAACGCGACTGAACCCAGTGGAAACTGGACTCAGGACTGATGTCCTATCTTCTGCTCCTAACCAGTTTTTAGTCTCTTGTTTAAAGAACAAGCCAGGAAAGGACATTATAACATCTCTGGAAAAAGACCTTCCTTTAGGCTGCAAAGTCGAGCACTCAGAGGCTAGAAAATACCATTTATACTTATTCTTGGCCTCTTACAGTTATGCTATGGATACGTGCTACACCATTGCCTTGCCTCAGATGAGGTAATCGCACAACACGTCTCCTGTGAAACCCATGCCTTGCTTCGTGCAGAGGATGGGCACTCCAAAGAACACCCTTAAACACTTCCCAACTTTCAGGTGCTTGATTTGTGAATTTAAGCGCCAATCCTTTATTACCTTTTCCCACATTTAAAGATCATACAATACCAAGAAGTTCTCCTTGAATAGCGACAGTCTGTAGAGAGTTACGCTTTTCCACATAGTTGTGACCTGATAACCACCAAATCAGTTAATACCGTAACTGTCACCCTGATTATAAGGAAAGTGTTCTAGTATTTCTTACAACAAACCCAAATACAAGTTACATCTAAAGGACAGATAACATATGCTGAAATAATGAAATTGTAAATTGTACTTGCATTAGAAAATAAAGCTCTGCAGTGCTCTGGTTTACCTACAAGTAAATAACTCACTGCAGAGCATTAGGGGGAAAAGAAAAAAGGCAAAGAAAAAAAAGACTAGCATAGAGAAGTAATGATAAACCAATGATATTCTGTTCAACAAAGACAAGAGAAGACTTGAGGAAGCCACTCCTCCCACAACTGGAAAAGGAGCAGAACTGTTTCAGAGGGAAATCAGAGGCTGTGGGAAATCTTGGCTTTGGAGATGAGCTGAAGCTCCACTCCCACAGGAGGGATTTTTTAACTGTTGTTTTGCTGGTCTCTAAAAAGGGCCAGATTGTGACTGGTCCAGCAAAATCCACAAGCAACAGAAGGCACACAAAGTGACATTGGTTCCCCAAGAAATATGCTACTGCAACTTGATCAAGTGATAAGATTGATACTCTGAAATGTGGGAAACAGACTGTGACAGAGACTGTCAAGGATTTCCTACTGCCAGGCAGACATTTTCCTTTTATGTCATTTTGAATGTTTTTATTCAGTTTATAAGCTTTACCACCTGCTTTTCCCTTCCCTGAATAGTGCCCACATATCATCACACACAATGTCCATCAACAGCAAACATCAGATGTTTCTTTCAGCTCTTAGATCACCATGCATTGTGCGTCCCACAAAACAAAAGGCCTCATAAAACACATTGAAGATTAACATACCTGGGGTACTTTGGACCAAATCCAAACTGGACAGTCCATTAGAGACAATACCCTGAGAACGTGCTCTAATTTAAAACTAAGTAACTTTCTCAGCCATGGAGCACACCAGGAGACATGGTCTTTCAGGTAAGCAAGGATTTAATTTGTTTAGAGGCTAGCAAGCATGTGCTTACATAAATCACCAGTGCAGATTTTAAATCACTGATGCTGTATGCTCTTAGAAAAAAAATTCTACCCAGTATACGAATAGTTGGATTTTCTGCCATTTTCAGCTTTCAGACTGGATCTGCATCAACCCCTGTACACTAAAGATAGCAGCACACTAATTTCAAGCAATCGAACTATGACAAACTGTAGTCTTCCAAGGACTCTTCCCACTAGGTAGAAATGAATAAGAATTCTGGTGGCTGCAACTGCCCGTGGCATTGGAGCACTCCCACGCCCCGTGTCGACCGACAACACGTATGCTACGCATGACAGCTGCACTCTCTCAGCCAGAAGTGCTGATGAGCAAGGATTGATCCACTTGTAATAAACTAGTTAGAAACAGCTACACTGAGGAGAAGCAAATCAATTAGCAGCACATACTTTGTGTTTCTCCTACTTGAAGCCAAATGGTTCCATACTACTCTTTAGTAGCAATATGCACTGATATGTGATATGCAATTTCCTTTAGCAATGATAAATACTTATGCATACTCTTTTTACCTTCATGTGAGGTACAGGGAGATAACCGGGCTCAGATTCCATTACCACTACATTACCACCATTCACATTTCATCATCTTAACTTCATTCCCATAAGACCATTTACATCTCCAGTACGTTTTTCCCCAAATCTCTCCATTTCGCCTTTCCTGCCCCTCCCTCTCCTCATCACACAAAAAAGCAGTCACGGTGCCAATATACAGCCTCTGGTATGTGGCAGTTTCCGCTCTCTGCCAAGCTATTCCACACACTAAATTCTGAGGTGAAAATACTTTCCTAAGATTTCACTTCTATTCAGTCTCTGTAAATGACCCCCAAACATAATAGTTCTTCTCATGACATTATTTCCACATACCTCATCATGAGTCACACACAAAAAAATTCACTGCTTCACCACCAATAAAGGCATAGTCTTTACCAGAAACATGACTGATGATGAGATACAAGAATGCAAAAACTCCAGCTTAGCTGATTGCATACTGAAAACAATTTTTATTTAGAAACATACAAGCGTAGTTAGGATAAATGGATCTGTAAGGTAAGGAGAAAAGAACACTTCGATTAACTTTTCTGAGGTGGTGGTCTCCTGACTACTTAAGGACAAACCACCTCTCCACAACTAAAAGCCTGAACTCAACCAGATTCAATAAAGCTAAAGATGCCATGTGGCTTCTCAGCTTACTAAGCGTTCCCTTCTTTGTTGCTCCTTGTTGTGGAGAACAAGAGAGGGAGACAAAACAAAGTTTCTTACAATATTAATTGGACTGCTGTGTTGAGCATGCTTTAATCGTCTTCAAGTTTAGAAGCCGAATAAGGTAAAAGCTTTAACCAGTGAAACAAGGAGTAAGCAGGCCAATTAAAAAGCTTGTTAGCTCCTAGTCAGGGACAGAGAGCAGGTGAGATGAGATTCGAGTGCTTTACCCTGAACTTATGGTTAGATTTAAAATTCCCAATGGGATGAGAGTCATCCCACTTTGGACATGGCCACCAGGCCTCTTGTACTTCCAAGGAGTGGAGAGTCTCTCAAGAATCTTGGTGCAGCTAGAACATGCCCAGGGGAGACCTAACAGCTATAGTAACAGCACGGAAAACAGCAGATTGATTAACAGCTGCAAGCCCCACTGTACAAGTTCCCAGAGAAGCAATACTCCAGCACTGGTCCCTCCCAGACTGAAGAACTTTCACTGTTGATGTCCAAGTTGCAGACGTAGTAAAGTCTGTTGTGCAATACACAGGCTTCTTAGAATTTGCTATGCAACTCTAGCTCTCTAGAAATTGCCATCAGTTGCAGAAAAGCTTTGTGAGAACAGGTTGACCTGCCATGTCTCATTCATGTCCATCTGGAAAAATACCTGTCTGGAGATTTTAAATTCTTTCTTCTTCATCAGTTTTCCTCTTGAATTTTTGGATTTCTGACATCAAAGCTTCAAGACTGTTTTCTCTACTTCATCCCCCCCCATTTAGTTTCTGAACCAAGAAGAAATGTGACTCATTCATGTCCATCTAGAAAAATACCCAACCAAAGTTCCAATACATATTAGATGGAAGTGACTGGCCAGCTCATAGAGACACCTTTGAATAAGCAGCACCCTTCAACAGCCTCCTGGCAGGAGGTACTTGCAGCCAGCATACAGTTGCAACATCCACTGAAGGGACCATTTAGAGGCTCAACCGGAAACAGGCAACCAAAGATCTCTAAAAACTAGTCACTGAGCTTTGCTGTAAGAAACGTAGTCATATCAGTTACTTGTAGAGCTTTATGAAGTCTGGCTTCACAAGGATTTCTCAAGATGAAACACTTCTAAACACTCACAGCTTCTACATGCCTGTGAGGAGAGTGAAGACCAGTTGGAACCAGTAAGCCAACGAGCTCTCAGACCTCTAGAAGGTCTCCAATGGTGTGGGGGGAGTGGAATTACTGACTTGCCTAGCTTTTACATACACCCAGAAACACACCAGATCCTTCACAGCTCTTCAGGAAAACTTTAACAAAATGGAGTGACATAGAGTAACACGGACTGGCGTAACCAACTGGTTCCCTCCACTTTCTTACAGGACTGATAGTTTTGAAGTTTTATGTCCCTAAGCAAAGCCAAGTAGCTACATAAATTACCCTCAGGAAGGCTAGAAAAGCAAAGGTGTTATTCAGGCTGAACCAAGAACTCAGCACTCACTTCAGAGTGGGTGAGGCTCCTTATAAAAAGGTCTGAAATTAGGCAAATATGATTCATGTTTGGTTTGTAGCTTCCAGGCATAGAGTTTCTAAGTGTATTTGTTGTTAAATAAATACAGACACCAAGTTCAAGACGCACTACCACAAAGCTGTTAGATTATTTGTTCTCCTGAATTATGCATTACCTTTGCTCAGTATGTAATTTTCCTAACGCAAGTACCCCACAAAGCCCCAAATTCCAGCATGTCTATATGCCATATGGACAAGCTTCTCCAACCGTCTGCTCCTCATGGAAATTCTATTTGTTTTCCTATTGATTTTATTATGTTTAACAGCATACTAAATCATTCCCGAGGTTGACAAGTTTCTGGAAAACTGATATATGCTGTCTAAAACTGCCTGAGGCAGGAATAAAACCAAAACAAATGGCTTCTTTTAAACTCTTGATTTGCATTACTACAGCCAGGCATACAAGTGCCATCTTGTTTGGTAGAGGAATTCTTCTCCTTTGTGTAACATCTAAAGCACAGGAAATCTTTAGAAGCTCTTCTTATGGGTCTGCATATCGGAGGAAGGCGATTGCAAAATACCAGACTATTTGAGTGAGGGTGGAACTATAAAAGCAGATTGTCAGCTAAGATCAATGGGCTAGATTCTCTTGTGGAGAGGTGGAACTTTGAGTAGATGCCTTGGAATCTACAGCTTAAGGCAAAAGCAAAATTTTTAGTGAGACTTAAAGACTCGTATTTAATTCTTCCCCTGAGAAACTGTACTTCGAAGCATTTAGGTAAGATTTTTTTTGTTTTTGTTTTAGATCTTGGAGGCATCACCATTAAGCACTACAGAATTTGTTAGAAGACTGGACTGCATCATGAAGAGCATCTCAAACGTGTAAAAGCACCCAGCCAGTAATTTCTTCTTGGTTCAGAAACTAAAGGGGGAGATGAATTAGAGAAAACAGTCTTGATGCTTTGATGTCAGAAATCCAAAAAGTTCAAGAGGAAAACTGATGAAGAACAAAGAATTTAAAATCTCCAGACAAGGATCTGACAAAAACTGAGAAGGTCATGTGAACATTCATCCTTGTTAGACTCTCCTTAGACTGTTATAATGGCTGTGTTCTGACAAAGAAAAAAAAAAACAAAAAAACAAACTTGCAAAGAAAAAATTTTTTTGTGGGAAGTAATCAAGATACTGAATTAGCTGACAAATAATGGGATTACATTTGCAGAGCTGTAGACATTTAAGACATTAATAGTCAAACTTCCCATTTTGGTGTGACTAAAAAAAAAATTCAGAGATAAGAGATGACATTTTCCAATAGTCCCTGTGATGCCACAGAATAAGCATCTGAGTTCTGCTATGGAGAAACCAAACTAGCTCATGAGTACATAAGCTGATTTGTAGGTCAGTCCTCTGAGGAAGCAAGAAGCCTCTTAAAGAATTAACAGTGAGAAAAACAGTCTCAAGGAGATGTCTCTCATTTAGAGAATTCTACGATCATCCAACAGATATACACAAAAATGCAGAAGATGCTACAGTCCTCATGACATAAAGATTAAAAAAATGAATTTCAGTAAGAAATGAAATAGTACAAAAAAAAGCTACTCTTCATCTTAGCCACTGAAATGAGCTTCAGGAGATCAAGTTTATCTCCTTCTTAGAGAAGGCCAAGTGAATTCAGTTCATTTGCTAAGTGCTTAGATACTGTGGAGACCATGGTATCACAGTTTCTAATTTCAAACCAACAAAATGTACTTTGCAGAGGTATTACAGGAAAATTTCAAAAGGCCTGAGAAACATGATTCCATGCTGCGCTGACCTTCACATCACAGAGAATGGTCTTTTTTTTCTTCGGTAGACAAATGCAGTGAAGCTAGTAAGATTTGTCTCCTTTTTTTCCATTGGCTAAATGATCCCATAATCTCCAAAACACACTGTCTACAGCTGGCTCTTAATTTTGAAAATTAAAGCACAGAGCTGGGAGATTAAATGATACCAACCTTTTCCTAACTAATACACAGTCCCTGTGCCAACAGCTATTTGGACATTTCTAGTTAGAAACCTTGTCATCAAAGATGTTAGACACTCGCTATAAGTGTTGTCTGTGCTCATCTGTTAAAGACAGGAGTTTCTGCCAATTTACAGGCGAGTTTGATGACTTCAAAGGAATAAACGTCCAATACACCAAAAATTCCCTGGAAGGGCCACATACACCTGCCGTTGCTGGAAGCTCTTCTGCCACTATACCATTGCCTGTCCTTTGCAAACTTGGCCAAATTGGTAAACTCTTTGAAACAGCACCAAAACAAAGAGTCTCCAGGTGGAAGAAACAAGTCTCATGTACTAGGCACTCCTAACAGGACACAATGAACAGTCTTATTAAAACAGAAGTCTAGAAAAGCTTTGCGAGCATCCACAAACAGCAAAAAGGTTTTTATGGAGTTTCTTATGCCTTCACAAGCACAGTGTGTGAAGGTAAGCATTGAAAATTGTTCTCCACAGGCAGAAAAATACATTATATTGAAGATGGAAAAAAAATTAATGTCAAGTTAAAGGAGTCCAAGACAGACTAGAACTATTTTATTGAATCGGGAACAACATCAGGCCATGGGCTGTAGACCGGTGTTAAAGCTCAGGAAAGCACATACCGTTCAGAAGGTCAGACAACTGCATCCTCACAAGCTGCCCCCTTAAGCTGAATTGTTACTGGTGGAGCACATGTTGGAAAGAAAGAGAACTAGGACTGTTAAATGACTTGTAGAACCAGTACACTGAGAAAAGATGGCCAGAAATGTTTTTATTTTGCACAAGTAGAGAACAACATAAATGTCTTTTGACGCCTTTGAGCGAAGTTCCTTAAACCCCAAGGTACATCCAAGTGTGTTAATCAATGATAACTGAACAAGCAATAAGACAAGTAAACAGACCTCCTAATAACGTTGCTCAAATAAATTAAAGCCAAATATTTCTGAACCACCAATAGTATTAGCAGATGTTCTTTCTTCAGTCTACTTTTAAAGCGATGTCATCACCAACTAACTTAAAAAGATCACTTTTTTTCTACAACTAGGTACCCTCTTCTAGACTCTCAACTGGAAAACAGGCAAACTGAATGGCTGTTCTTTGAAGGGGAGCAGTAGATGTGTCTGCTTATGCAGTACTGACTAAAGATTGAGACAGCAAATCTTGCACAGACAGAACAGATAAGAGATCTGTCTGACAGTTCACTGGAATTTCGTTTGCTCCGCAGACAAAATAACAAGGTTGCTTGGAGGTAATCCAATAAACTGTTCCAACAATTATTAACAGAAAGGATTCAAGAAATGTGGAAAAACTGTTAGATTAAAAAACAAACAAAAAAAAAAGCAGCAAGGTTGAAGGTTTCAAAATTCTTTCACTTTCAACGCTTTCATTAAATGCCTGAATCTCCAGAACCTTGCTGACATTACTTAACCTTTAAAATGAAGGCTCAATCATAAAACACACTCTCATAAAACACGAATAAGATCCAACGTTATCCTCAGTCGAGGAATATCAACGTTAAGCACTTTGACTTCCACTCTTTCTCCAGGACCTAACCCCAGGCTTCTTCTCTTCTTCATTTTAGAAAGTTTTGCTTCTGTTATATTTCGCACTGGAATCAAACCTGCTTTCCCCACACCAATATCAACAAAAACTCCAAATTGTGTCGCATTTTCAACTTTTCCGGTCAGAACAGTACCAACACTTAAGTCTTCAAAGCAGACTATGCTTCTCTTGAAGTCAGGTTTATCAAAATCTGTTATAGGAAACAAGAAACAAAAATAAGAGAAAGGAGAAAAAGCTTGCATTATTTTCTAAGATTTTTTTTCCCAGCTGATTGTTTCTAATTAAGCAGTCATTCCAAGGTAGCTCTAAGGTCCCAAATACTGCTTCATTACATTTTTTAAAATAAAGACCCACCTATGATAAACAACTGTTTTCTCGTACTTTGTGACTCACTTTAAAAGACTACAATGAACAGAGTAATAAGCGTAGTGAACTCTGTGGTATGAAACTATCACAAAAGGATCAGGAGCATGGAGTATATTAGTGATTGAAAGATTCTTTAAATTTTCTTGGAGCTAGGGAGAAAAGACTTGAGGTGACTTACTTGAGCTACATAAATTACACATAAAATTCTACTCCTATACAAGTTTGTACACAGGAAGGTGAATACTCAGCCTCATCACATAGTAAAGAGAAAAGCCAACCACGCACTGTTCTTAGGCCTGCTGTTCATCTGCACCATGACATAACACAACTGCTTCCCATGACATCACACGATATAGATAAAGTTCTCATTCTGCATTTAAGGGCACAGATAGATCTTTTAAACTCTTGTTACCTGCTTACCACTTTCTGCTCCTGCAGTTGTCATCTCAACAACTTCCCTTTCAACCTTTTCCTACTGCTGTTTTACCTTTTCCAAGATATGACAGGACTGAGATTTTCCACAGAGAGCATCACCAAACCAGGATTGCAACCATTTTCCTATATTTGCCTTTGAGAAATAAAATACAGCCTGAACAAGTTTATAGATAAGATGTACTGGAAATTAATCAGTCTGTAACTTCACCAGGCACCCAAATCGAGTTGGAAAAAATTGGAAACCCAAATTGAGTACACAAGCTGGCAAATGCAGCAATAGGCTTTGAATGACACCAAATTTTCTACTGAAGGAATGTACCTAATTGCTCAAGTCCAAAACGGTTAATCCTTTTGTAACGTTGTACTATGCAGTGGCACTTCAATGAAAAAAGCAACTCAGCCATTCAGAGCAACGAGCACAAGAAGATTCAGAGGAATGATGGGAATCTTTTAAAATGTTTGCAAACCTGGGTTTCCTCCCCTGTCCAAACCTGGCAAATTCATTACAGTCACCTGATTAGCTGTTCAACTTTAATGTTAAAAAGACAATTTCTTGCCTTGCAAGACCTTGGCTAGAAAATTTTTTTTTAAATAATATGGTTAAAATATTCTGTTCTTTCCCTTTCCCCATGTAATTCTTTCCATTTTTCTTTGTAGTAAAATCATTCAGGAAAAATAAACACTATCGAACTTCAATTACATTTTAGAGAATACACAGGAAAGCTACTCTTTGTCTGCAATTCCTTAATGCCACATCTCTACTGTTGGGAACAAAGGAATTCAATCTTTTTGGATCAAGGTAGAGTAAAAACCATTCAGTCTGCCTGAGCCCTATTAGATGTGATGCATTTCTTCACTGACAGTCACTAGCAGGGTTACAAAGACAATGAATTACAAATATACAAGGCTACTAGGCTGTCTACTCCAGTCACAGAGTCGGTCTACAGTAATACTGAAGGTATTGGATGAGCAGAATATGAGTATTTCCACTGAAGATTCTCTTTTGCTTTTATATCTTCATGTTAATAGTCTATCCTACTGTAATTTGGATGTGAGACCACCAGAACAAATGGAGACACATTTTCAAGATCACTAGTGGGAAATATTTATAAATCATCAAGGAAACTACTAGTGAACCCCCAAAAGGGGGACAAACTTTTTTTTTTTTTTAAGGATAAGTTTATTATTTGTTATTACAAGCCTGCATCTTTGCTGCCCACCTTTATCTCTCGCTGTTGAAAGAAAATCCAGCTGTAAGTTTCATTAAACAACAGCATCTCCAGATGTTTTACTTCATTGCTTACCTCATCCTTCTTCCCCTCCACCTCAAACTGTTCAGCACTACTGCAAAGTTTTAACCAAGGCAGGTCATGAGCCATGTGCTCCAATTACACTTGTCTCCAAGAACTAGTGCAATAAAAGAGCAGAACTACACACTACTACACTACTGTTGCACAGACCTTTGTTACTACTGTTTCAGCTTGGTCTCAGCATTCCTCTCCGCGCTGGAGAGCCAACACAGATTTAATCAGTATAGAGTCAACATATTGAAACTATTTCATCTGTTAACAGCCATACAACTCCCCTTCCTACGGCTGAAAATGCCATGATTTAAGACAGGATTCACACTCTTTACCTACCAAGCTGGAAAGAAACATCTGACTATGATATAGCCTTTACCCTGCCTGAGAAAAGAAATGGAGTTACATGTCCATGAAAATCTACTACTGATTTTAGAAGAAGACGACGTGCTGTTTTAATACTGGGGTGCAGAACAATCAAGCTGCGATTACAACCTTCAAACAAAGGTTTACCTGTTCGGATGTCAAAGCCTTCAGGCTGAGTCAGACCATCAATGATCAGCTGCAGTGTGTGCACAGTTGTATTTAGCCTTTTGGCTGTGCCTTCCAGTCCTTCCTTTTGAATGACTGCATTTACTTTTTGCTGCATATCTAATTTTCCTATGTCATTTGCGTTTCCTCCAATGAAAGATAAAAACCTGGGAAGTTCAAAGGTACAGAGAGAGATAGTTTAGTGGGATCCGAACCTTCACTATGTTTAGGGATTTTAATTACTTTTGGATTGATGCATTAACAAAACTTCTGGTAAAACACATGAAGAGGGAACAGTTTCCCAAGTGCATATCCTCTCAACTCATCACTGATCAGAGAGATACGTGGAAAAAGTCTAACTGCATACATGTATTTCTTGGAATAGATTACAAAACTAGAAGCAAAATTTCAAACTGTAAACCACTTCTCAGACCAATGATTTCATCTCATGCTAAAACTGAATCTGATTATGACTGAAACATTACTTTTACTATGAAAGTTCCCTAGAAATAAGTGAGACTTCTACAATACTGTCATTTTTATTGTCACATTGATTCAAATTAGAATGAATGGCAATTTAGTAAAACAACAACGAACATTTAAAATATTAATTTAATATGAAGAATCTTTACCCAAATTTAAGAAAAACTTCACATGAAATAATTCTCATCTATGAACTTCATGATTAAGAACAATTAGTTTTTCAGAAATTAAGAAATTATCAAGTCAAAGTAGTTACACAACACAAACACCCTTATCCTTCCCTATTTTCACACACATTGCAGGTTGAGACAAATTTGGATTGGCATCTAAAAAGGCTGAAAAGAAATACTTTAAAGTAAATATGTCTTGATTTTTGATCTCTCTTTTTTTTTTTTTGAAGTTAAAGAAAAAAAACAAACACACACGTACTGAGGTTTTTAGTGCAGCAATGCCAGCCCATATGCTGAGAAGCGCAGAGAATAGATGAGAAAACTTCACATGCAGACTCTACATTATGAGTAGCGATGCCTTAGACAATGTTTATTTATCACCAAATAAATGCCCTTATTTTACTGAAGGACTTAAAAATGTAAAACAAATCTTTGATGGATATAAACCAATGAAAATGAGGATGCAGCTCATAGAAGCTGAGACACATTGTACTAAGTAAAGCAGTTTGTCCTTTTCTCAGTAGACTCTTCAGTTATCTGTGCTGCTGCCCTGCTCTGCATCTCACCATGAATAAGCCTCTTCTACCCTGCTTTATCACGTTCCTTATTGTTGGAGTGAGGCACGTGGGTTTTCGTGTGTTCTCCACTGCAGCAGACAGGTAGAATTACTGCCCCTGTCCTCCAGAGTCCGAGTAAGCGTTCCTTCCAAATTCCTAAGAGGGATCCCTCCTTCCTGTCCTTATCCCACTTCCCAACAGGTGTCAACCAGAAGCCACAAAAGAAGTGCTGACCAGCAGGTTCATGCCCTGTGCTTGGGAGGGGTGGGAGACATTCCAGCTCTGTAAGACAGCAAAAGCCCCTGGTACTCAACCTCCCTTCCCCCCTCAAAAATACATGCTGTGCTTTCATCAAAATCTGAGCCTAGTCTTTCTTTTGGCAGCAGACACAGTGGGTTTGGGTTTTTTTTTTGTTTTATTGTTTTTGGTTTTTTTTAACCTGAGGAACCCAACTGACATTATTTCAGGTGGTGAGTGATAAAAAGTTATATGCACTGAAATACAAAATTAAATTTCTTTTGGGGAAAATATAATGTGAAGGAACATAATTAAAGCAATATCCAACTTTCAGTAAACCACAAAATTAATCTTTGAGCACAAGGGCAAATCTTCACTCCAAAATGTCCACTAATTTCACTGAAAGGAGGCCATCCATCAAAATTGGCTATCAGGACTTCCACATTTTTACTGAATTCAAGTGCAAGCAAGACGATTTAAGTATATTTTAGCTCAAACACATATATTTGCATTTAATAGTGATAGATACAATTTTCACATTAATTTTCTTAAGGCATACAGATTTTTCATGTGGCAATGTATGTAAAAATAAAAATTAATAAAGATTCGGTAGATGATACTGGTCTCAGGATTTACTGAATTTTGCTTTGATTGCATTTCAACTTTTTACATGACTTTTTTAATTAGTTTGAGGTGATTTGGAAGCAAAGCAAATATCAAAACAGAAGCAATTTTTTTTTTTTAATAATACTTAATACAAATTTTTGCTTTCCACAAACTAACAACAAAACACTACCACTCAAATATTTTGTCTAATAAAAGGCTACATGCGAAAAATATCAGACCTTCTATGAGACCATCTTCTGTCGGTCTCAAAAGAGCACTAAAAGTGGTTGCAATGACAATACAGAAAATGCACGTAGGTCCAGGCGAAGTGCTCTTCAGAAAACTACTGGGGGCCGCTGGCTGGTAACGCTGATGGATGGACAATGCCCCACCAGAGCACTAGTGACAGGCGGCAGCTGCCCCAGCTTTGACTGACGTGCCAGATGTAACGCAACAAACCCGACCAGCCTCATGACTCAACCTTCTAAATAATGTATGCTTTACCGCCCTCCCCTATAAACAAGTTTGCTGACATTCATCTACTTGGCTTTATTTCACTTCAAATGGAAATTCAGCTCAAGTACCTCCAAGTAACATTTTTGTCACCATTAGGATTTCACAGAAGCGTATTCACTTTGTAAATAGGTAACAGGGTGGGTTTCGCTGCTAATAAGTACAACCACATGGAACAGCCACCGATGCATTAAAAGAAAAAAAAAAAAAAGCCCGTTATGTACAAAACTGTCGACCGCACGGATAATGCAATCAGAATGCCCGGTGCTACGTGCAGGCTGCTGGAAAGAAAACCAGCCCGAAACAGGACACAACCCAGGTGCCTGAGCCCTCAATTACTATTCATGAAAGTTATTTCGCCCCCTTTCCCCTGCCTCCCCCACCCTCCGGAAATACCAACAAAAGTATTTCTCTGATATTAAAAAGGATTCCTCATCTAGACAAGGGTGGTACGTTATCAATTACAGTTGTTTAAATAGCTTATTAACATGGTTACTGCTCAGAATAAAATTATGGCTCCACCTGAAGACGATGCTTAAACATGTGCCCAAGTCTAAGTACATGAGAAGTCCCACCAACCTCAGTGGAATTACTGATGTTATAAAAAAAATCAGGCATTTGGCTAAGATAATTCTAATTTCAGAATTATGACATATATTAGAGGCAGAACAGAGCACTGTAACAAGGCCCAGCATGCACATACACACAAAAGAAAATCTTTAACAGAAACAATATATTTCTATTTTGGAAATTATCATCTTTTTAGGTTAGGTTTTGGTAAAACTTGTGTGTTAAAATATTTCCAAATAAAAGCAATTTCTTAGTGGTTATAGATGCAGTTATAGTTATAGTCTAGTTACAGACTTAGTTATATATTTAATGTATCCTTTTCACTCAAACGAACGTAGCCTGAGGGTACTTAGATTAAAAAAAAAAAATCAATATAATGCACAAATCTGACTGAACAGTGGCACATTATATTGATCATTTCTATTTTTAAATGTCATTGCTAAGAACAAAGTTAAATGTTTCCTTATTAAAAAAGCAAGCCAACAACTTCCTTCAAGAGTTATTTCAAGGTCAGAAAAAAAAAAAGATGTAGTCGGTAATAAGGCTGGGATATGACTACGGGGGGAAAAAAGAGGTTTTCCTTAATTTACATATTTTGATCTTTGTAATGTTAAACTGTCTCACTACCATTTTTGAAATATCTCACCTACCCAATTAGTAAATGACAGTTCCAGCTGCACAACACAGGAACATGAATGTTCTTTGCAAAAATGAAAGCCCTTCAAGTATTTTTCTGGCTACATATGTGAACTAAATAACATGTTGCAGTAGTTCAACTGTTACGTTTACCTACTGAAAGCCAAAACCTATAGAAAAGTTAACAGAAATGGAAATGGGAAAGACGAGATGGTTTTTTTTGTGAAGTGAGGTCATTCTCATAAGATATACTATCCTTATTTCCTCAAATGTTGAGTGTCTGTGTGAACGGCAACCTTTCTGTTCAAGGCACACCAACTCAGATAAAAACCGCCAGAGTCTTAGGAGAGTCTTTCAGCACAGAGTGAGATTTAGCTGGTTTAGAGACTCAGTTTTATGATTTTGAGATTTAGAGGATACTCAGAAACCTCTGAAAGCACCCTAGTTTTAAAAGCAACCTTTGCAGTCTTACAGGACCTGCAGAGAATGGTCATGGCTAAATCACTGATGTTTTTATTTAATACATAATTTCATCCATCTTACCCAGATAAAGAAAGAAAAGTAGCATAAATGTAACAAATAAGCACATCATGTTCACTTAACATACACATCTGCACAAAATTATAGCACAGCCCTTGTATTGCTTAAAAGATAATGCAAATTTCAGTGGAATGCAAAAAACAGTCCGAAAAGAATAAAAATATTACCAAGGGAAGCCTTCAGTAAATTTTTAAGAAGTTACTTTAAACCCCCCAAAAAGCTTCTTATAATGTGCAGGAGTTCTAAAGCTTTGCAAGGGTTTTAGTCACAGTCATTTCTGTTTTATGTAATCATTTCCAGCAACACGACTTAAGAGCTGGGAGTACTGGATTCATTACATTAAAGCAACATGATACGCCATTACATCTTGTCACAGTGCACACATGAATTAACGGTAATGCAACATAATCACTCTGAAAACAAAACAACTTTGCATTAGCATGTGCTTTGTTAGGTAAAATGTACATTCATGACAGTAGCAAACTTAAATTATGCAGACATTTATTTATGTTTTAGTAACATTTTGAAATGCAAAAGCATTATTTGTATAATGCAGATGTTGACTGTTCTTGTTCTCGCTAGTGATACAGATCCTCAGTTTTTGACTACTGATGCAGATTATATATCTAACAATATTTGTACATTATGCTCTGTAATTAGTTGCTGGACACAGAAAGTTAAAGTTTCAAATATATTGCAAACTACTTAGGTGGTTTAGCCAGATAGGAATATTTAACCAGTATGTTTTTCCTCAAATGCATATATTATTAATATTATAGACTGCATGCAGAAGACCAGAAAGCACTCAGGTAGTTTATGACATTCTGAATGTATACATCTAAAACAGTGAGTTTCTAAATGAGAAAAGCAATTCAGAGGTGGTTACATTGCAGCATAGCCCCTTTGCTGCCATACCGCTAGGCATGCTGTTGTTAGCTGTTTTCATGACTACTGATATATCACACAGCTGAAGTGTAACCTGAGATACAAAATAGTGAAACATGATTAGTTATCCACAAAGAATTAGTACTACAGTTGAAGATCGTTACATAAAAAAGTTCAACTTTTTTTTCTTCATAATTTTTTTAAATGCAACCAGTAGAAAGTTACTCAAGTTTCAAAATTTTCAACAAATGAAAAAATACCACTTGATTTATGGGTCTACTATTTATAATGTAACTAGAGGATAATTCTTTGGTTTTTTTCTGAGTTCTTCTAATCATTCTTGTTAACTGTATATTTTAAGTCACATAAGAGTTTTTATATGCCTTTATTGGATGGCAATTAGCAGTGAAAGTCTTTTCTACTCTTCTATGTATTGACAAGATAACTTTCAAAAGTATGTCCTCTAAAAATCCAGCTATTAATTGTCAGACCCGAGAATGATCTGGCCTTCTAAAGTGATGAACTATTATTTATTTGATTTAACGGTCCTAATTCTGCAAGTGTTCCTTTCCTATTAGAAATAGTCATAAGGATTCATTAATTTACCAAGCTTAACTTTTTTTAGGCTTTTTAAAAAGAAACTGAAGACTTTACTAAAAGCCTTATTTTGCACATTAAATAGCGTGAATACACACATGCATGTACACACAAGTACAGTCTTATCGAAGTGGACAAAAGATGTTTCGGATCAACTTTGTAGTGAATTTAAGGAAAGGCATCCTACCACGGTGAAAACTCCTATCCTCTGTGAAATATTCACTTGTAGAGTGCATTATTAAATAGAATATAACATTTTGTTTTCACTGCTCAAACACCATACCAGGTAACTGATCTATTCCCTCCCTGATTTATATTCCCCTTAGGCATTGCCTCAGTTGCTCAGTGACAACTAGAGGACCAGGACGGAAGCAAGCCAGCCTGGCAGAGAGCTGGAAATGTCGTCAACGGACAAGCATGCAGTTGCGTTAAGGGCAGGAGAGGAAGATCTCTTGCTTTTGGTGGTCTCTCCCTAATCAAGCTTTCCTTCTCCGTTTTCTTATGTGTCAGTCCTTGCCTTCAAAGCTAGCAAGCGCAGCTACTTGTTGCAGCTTTTCAGCAAAGCAACTGAGATACTACTCATCAGCTCCTACATCCGCCTGTGTAAGAGAGTGACAGAAACACCAGAAATATTTGAAGTGATCAATCCATCTATAATGAAATATAAAAAGTTGTCAACACGATGCTCATTACAACAAAGGATTTAACTCCGAATGTTTTACTTTGGTGAAGAACAGACACGCGAACAGGTGCTTTGTCAAATCCTCTTGGGATTTTGCAGTCCTTCTGGGGAAATCAAGCAGCATTATCAATACGCAGCAAAGAGCGAGACATGAATCTTCACTGCAAGTCACTGCTCAGTACGTCAAAAACTTCTAAGGCACAACCAACCACAGTGAGCAGTACTATCCTCTACCAGGTAACGTCCTAAACCTGGGTAATTACCCAGGGAACATCCCCCACTTGCGTTATGCTACATCACAACTTTACATCTTCTATAAATATTGGTCACTCAGACTGAAATACAACCTGTCTGCCAGATGCTGCAATTTGTGAGCAGCAAATACGCATTTTCAGTGCTGACCTTTAGCAAAGAGCATTTTTATGAGATTTAAATAAAAATCACTAAATGTTAAGATTCAGTCATACGAAACCAACTGCACCCAACAGACTGATACAACAAAGAAAAAACATTGCGTTTTCTTTCCAGCATTTTGGTTTATAAGCATAACCTGGTTGTAACTTCTTGGGACTTCCTAAACGTTTCCTCAGTTTTCCTAGCAGATCTTTTACAATATGTACCAAGAAATTGGATATGCTCTACATGCTGTATTAATTGTATGTAGAAGATTCTGCCACTATAAACTGGTTTTCACATACAGACTTTTCAGAAACTTAAACCACAGCTCTACTTTGCAGGAAAATACGCTGCCTGCAAAGGTTTTGTTGGGTTTTTTTTTTTGTGTTTTTTTTTTAACTTAACTTTTAGGAAATTTTGATTCAGGATATTTAGAGGTGTTCATAAGCTTGATCGCTGCACATGACAAAGCCAAGCTTTGACAGTGTGGAAACGACAAACAAAAAAGTTTTGGTTATCTGCAAAGTGAGTTAAATCACCAGTAGGATGTTTTCCAATTATTTTACAGAAATTGTACAGATTTTCAGTTAAGATGTTTAAATGCCATAAATCAATCATACCAGCACCAGTTGTGCCACTGTAGTAAAGATTACATCAGTGTTTCCATTATAAAAACCCTGTTTTTCAGGGGTTTCTAATTCAGCCATAAAAACTGGCTCCAGCCTAAAGCTTGGCAACCAAAGTTACCACTTGGGAGCAATTCTTTTAACCAATTTTTTTTTAAATGGATTAGCCTTTCAAGCTACAAAATAGTTCAGAAAAAGAAAATTAGTGGTTTCAAATTTTGGTGAACTTCTATCCCTCAAAAACATTGTTTTAAAAACTGATAATTTTGTATGTCATAAATCTGTAATGTGGACTGCTGCTTTTGGGTAATTTGGATAGAAGCAGTGGATAAAGATCACCAGTTTATTTTGTTTAAAAATAAATGTGACTTCCCATGAAAACTTTTAATCCAATAAAATTTTCACAAACGATTTTCTCATGGCAAGATGTGGTAGACATTGCACGAGGAAGCCTTTATGACTCACTTATGCAGCATCTATTCCATTCATTTTAATTGCTGTGGTAAGAGGTACGTAATACTGTATTTTGATGCCTTGAATCAAATCTGCCCATCTTCAAGACAACAATTCCTCTTTGTTAGCGCAGATCCACCTGTGTGCTTGACATGGTCCCTGACAAAGTTCTGTGTAAGCACAGTAAAAGAAAGAAATCCTTTGAAAGCAGCTAAGAAACAGAAGAACTCCTCTAAAATGTAATTTGTTTAAATATACATGTATTAAATACTGATTCTGACCCACTTCTAACAGTCTCACTTTTTCTCATGCACATTAATTTAAATTATAAGAATTATCAATTAGGCTTTAAAACTTGTTTAGTTCTAAGATGTTAAAAGTCCTTTGGATGTTGGTTGATTTCAGTAGACACCTCAAATCAATCAAATCAACAACGCAAATGTGATTTGATCTTTAGACTCTCAGAAGCTTTCTCACAAACATAGGCTCAGCAAAAGGGAATTACAAGCCCGGTCCCATCCACTGCCTATCAAAGTCGGCAAAACTCATCAACAGCCCCAATAAGCTTTGGACTGGATCCTTCATGCAGTATGAATTCCTAGCAGAATTTTTTCTTAATTCATATTTAGGCAGCAAATTGGTTTGGAAAGCCATTTCTATAAGTTTCAAGAAGCTTAACAGCTCATATACTTTTTTTGAAAAGTCATTTGAAATATATAACCATTAGTTGCTCGAGGGGAGAATGTCTGGTTTATATTTAGCCCTTATGTCATCAGTGTCAATTTTTAACACCAAGCTTCTTGGCTTTTGTCAGTTTGCTGCAGAGCTGTGTTTTCTTTCTTTCTAACAGCTATTTGCAATGAAAAGAAACATTAGAGATCTGTCCCCTTCACCACACCCTTTTTGTGATATCAAGCTAGTGCACGTTAATAGAATCTACACCGTAAAAGTTATCACCTTCATATTTAACAAGCTTTCAAGGAAACTACCTTCTGACTGCAAGAAAAAGAAAAATACTGTTGAACAGAGTACATTCATAGAAAGCACTTTGAGACTTCATTCTTTCCCCACATCAAACTATGCGTACAGATACTCATAAATGGAAGAAGTAAGACAACAGAGAAAAAGCCCAAAGAAAACAGAAAAGGCTGATTCAGTCAGTTACAGAGACAGATGCTATGCTTCTAAGTTTTGGTGTTCCATTAGCAAATATTGTTGTTATGCTTTTATATTTGTTTTGATATCAACTGATATGCTTTTGCATAAAAAAACCTGTATGGTACAATACCTACAACACGCACTTGGATCTAAATACTTCACCTGAAGATTCAGTCTAGGAAGGCAAAGTGTTTGGTGAGAAACAGAGAACAGACAATGGCACGGCTAGAAACTTACTTTAAAGTAATTACATTAGCCAAAGAGAAATGACATGATAGGTAGCACTGGTCTGTAGCCACATGATACTTCTGCTATGACTTTACAGCTTTCAAAGCCCAATGAGTTTGACGCCAAGCACATTTTAAGAATCTACAAGGTACATTCTAAATGGTATTGGCTGTGCAATAGGTGGCAGCCTCCTCTCTGAGTCACACATAAGCCTGTGACACAAACCACTATCTTTTGGTTGAGATGTAAAACTTATGCTTATTAACATTGTGATTTTTTTATTTTTTTTTTTTAAATAGCACTAGTCCTGGGTTCCCATTAAAATTCCAAATCACAATTATATAATTTGTGATACCTGCTAAGATTGTCTCCAGAATTTCAACCGTATGTGAATATCTGAGCTACCTTATGCAGAAATAATCCTACTCACCACTTCAGACACAGAAGTAATCTGTGCTGCTCTGGAAACAAAGTCACAACTCTATTTTCTGACCAACCTTTGTAATGGTATCGTACATAGATAAATCCCTCTAGTATTCCATGATCAACTGGCTACACTTCTCTGTTCCGTGAAGCAATCTTTCTACATGAGTAGAAGTGAAGCTGGTAACACTGTGAACACTTTTACCAATTATTTTATTAGTGTACTAGGGCTGGAAAGCTTAATGGACTATTAACCAAATCCTGACTACTTGATACTTAAATTGAATGAAATAATTTATTGAAAAGCAACATGAATTTTGAATATTTTTTTTTATTATTTAATACTAACTCACTCTGAATAATCTCCAGTAGGGGTGACCAAGCTTCCCTATCTGCCACCTACCAAATGTAAAATCAGTAAGATCAGGACCTTGCCTGATTTTTTTCTACAGCTATGCACAGGGCAGAGAACTAGGAACAAACGCGGATGCATAAGAAAAGAAGGGAAATGGTCGTGGAAATGGAGAAACCAAAGTTTATCTACACACTGCACATGGACTCTAGCAGGGAATTGCATGGTGGCCCCAGAATCAGGTACACAGAAGAACAAACCGTGGGAAGAAGAGGATGGAAACAAAAGTGCACTACATGTCTAGCAGAGAAAAGCATGCAGAACTATGCATAGGAAGTTGTATATGCAATTATTTCCACCAGAGAGAAAACAGAGCACACACTGTAGGGAAGGCGTCCTCAAAATGCAAGGTTCTGTAAGACTTTTTTAGATAAGAAACTCAACCTTCATGAATTCAGAAATTCAGCATATCTCTCTGAGGCTTAAAGATGATTTTGTTTATAGAACAGGAAGCACAACTCTCTTTCTCCAGGAGTAATACTCTCAGAGTTCATCAGAATCCTGAAGTGTCTAGCTACTGCTGAAATTAGCTCCAGCACATTTTAAGAAAAGAACCTGTTCACCGCAAATCACTTAAAAAATAAATACATGCTGGCTTCTCAAGAGGACAAGCAGAGTCCAATTTCAACCCAATCAGGGCTGATGACAGAAAAGATCACATCTTATACTAGCATTTATCAGCGGCAGTATCCCCTAAATAGAAGCACACATGAATTCCTAATTACTTTTTTCTGGCCCACAAAAAACCCATTATCTTCTTTTAGCCAAAGGTCATTTAGTAAAACCACCATGGTGTTCATGTGTTTAGGAACTTAATATATACATCTTAATTAGATCTTGCAATATCCAAAATTAATTTGAAGGGCTCATAATAATGACACATGTTCACATATGTCTGTGCACTTGTGTGCACACTCAAACACACAAATTCTGGTGGTCAAAATTCACTAAGCAGAAAGTTTGTTTGGCACATGCTGAGCATAAGCAACAATGTAAAAGCAGTTCTCAATGATGCACAAGTATTAAACTACCACTGACTGAACATTTGCATGGTATTTCAATTAGATATTTTTTAAAGAACAAATAAAATTATTTTTCAGTCATGGACTTTTACATGATAGATGGAGGCAAGGTAGAAGAAAAAAAAAATCAGTTTTTAAACATTTCGAGAACAAATGATTTGTCTCCACACTTCATGAACTGAAAGACCAAACGGAAAGTGATGTGTGGCATCAAGAGAATTGGCAAACAGAAGCAAATTGAGAAAAGTGGCCTCAATGAGGGGTAAAGCGATGATATGGAGAAGACGGGGTCATGGGAAGAAAGTCTGGCAAAGTTTTGAAAATTCACCGATTTCCTCACTGAAAAACAATGTGAAAACAAAAAAACCCTAAAGAATAAAACTAAGAACTTGCATGCACATAAAAGGCAAAACACACTAACTAAAACCCTTCACTTGTAAAGAACTTCTGAAGCATACCCTTTTCTTGAAGAAATGGGAGAAAGCATCAAATTAATAGAAGTATTCCTGTCTCAAAAGGCTGAGCAGGCTGTTGTCAGAAAAAGCAGTACTTTTATTTTAAAAACTGATAGCATCGGTGGTTCAAAAGCTTTCCCACTGCTTACCTCATTGCAATGCTGTAAGACTCTGGATGAATACAAGTTTGGTCCAAAGGATTGGGCTGTTGCGAGGCACATGGTGTTGGTTTGCTCTTCTTTTTACCCTGTGCACCTGCTTTAGTTAAAAGCGCATGACTTCCAAGTTCAGTTTTCTTACTACTGTCAGAAATCAGAAATGGACATGTCATTCTTAATCAAAAAGATCCTACCCCAGTGCCCACACATGAAAAACACAATCAGACTTTTATATAATGTTCATTCTTTAAAAAAAAAACCAACAACCCAACAAACGTACAAAATCCCTAAAAGGTCATTGTGGGTGAATCTTAACAATACAATTATAGCATAAAAACATAACTTATCAATGTTTCTTCATGATGACAAGACCATAAAGAAAACACTACACAACCTACTGTACTGTTTGCAATCTGGATAGCATATTCTGTCTGTAAAATGGGGACAATTGCATTTAACTACTTGATAAAGACCTTGTGAAGATACTTTCATACTTAACTATCAGTTAATAGTCTGCATTATTTTAAATTTGAAAAATTTAAAGACAAAATCCCCCATTCATACTATCTTTCAGTAGGCAAATTGCATCTCAAGCATATGTACAGAACCAGAAAAGTAGGTGAATGCTTAAACATCAGAACTCTTTAAACCACATATATTGACTTAAATTTCTGAAAAATTCTGCTCAAACATAGGCCAGGTCAAAAGATGAAAAATTTCAAATCAAAAGAACTTGTCTGGATAATGAAAAGGCTCCAAAGCCTCAGAGAGATCCATGGACAGATTGCCTACATTAGTTAGGAGGACTTTACTGAAGTCAGGAGAGAAAGAGATCTATCTTCATGTATATAGCATATTTACAACTGGCACAGTTGTTCCTTTAAAGTTTCCCGTAAGTAAAAAATTGCTCAGGATACAGTACATGCATTAAATGACTCCTACTGGCAAAGGCTCCTTTCTTGCCTCTTTTTTGGTTTGTTTTTGTTTCCTAAATCACAAGTCCTTCCTGCTTTTGCAGGACAAAAGGGAACACACTGAAGGAACCTGGAACTAGCATTCACACTTTGGGCTCTACCTATGCATGGACCATCAGCAGAAATGCAGACATAAACTTCTGTTTTCATATAAATTTTTAAAATAATCAATATTTGTTAACCTCCAAGTACAAAGCACAAAACCTAATTTGCACAGCACTCTATAGCCATCAACATGATCAGAGAGGACAAAACTGAAATCTTCTCAAAGTCCATTTAAAAAATGTTTGATTTTGCCACCTGGGCCCACAAGAAATGTTGTGGAGGCCATGCTGTTAGAGCTTTATTTTGGCCTCAAACTCTGAAGTTAGAGCAGATTTCTCAGGTTATACAGTGTTCTCAAGTTTCATGGAATCTGACTAACATCAGCAGCATGCTCCAGCAAGGACAAAAAACAACACACGTTCTTAAACATTTCATCAGTGAACTTTTGGGAAAAAAAAAAAAAAATAATATGGCATCAGCCTTTTCTTCCTCCGTTGTATTGCAGCATTCGCTAGAAAACTGTACAACGTAAGACCTATCGATCATCTACAGCCTTGAAAGCAATTTCTTTGGTCTTCTGGTGCTTACAGCGTTCACCATTTGGCCTGCAGCATGTACCTCCCTGCCAGATGGGCAACCAATCTGTATACCTTCCACCTGGGCAGTAAGCCAGTCCTAATGTGCCTACCTCCTGCCTGGAAGTTACGCGTGTGCTGTTTGGCCAGCAGCATCTGGGAACACAGTATTGCTTCTGAGCATTGGGTTGGCTAAAAAATAGCATGTGCTTCCCAGGAAAATATTTTTTGAGAAGTGTCAGCGGCAAGAAGGTGGGGATGGTGCTACCACTGTGCCCTTTCTTAGTTCTTTATGTTGGAAGAAGAAATGGGAAAGACAGGAGAAGAGACTTTGCCCTAGAAAGGGCACTTTCAGTTGTCGAGAGGAAGGATTTCAGGTGAAGAGGAGAAGCCCAATGAATGGTTGCAAGAGGGAAAGGCTTGGTACAGATACAGGGAATGAAATGGGAGGGAAAAGAATGACCCAGTGTTGACAAACTGGAGTTGGGAAAGGGCCTCTTACACATTTGAGCTACAAGGCAGTCACATCACACTTGCTAGGCACAGGAGTATAACACAGACAGAGCTTGGTACAGTCAGCATATTCAACTTTATCTCTCTAGGTAATGGCATTGAAACTCTCCGAAAATCCACTCTAATTTACTACAATTATGTTCCGTAGAGTAATCTTTACCACATTAAAATGAATTTACAAATCTCTACATTATGCCTGAAACACAAGACTGTAAGGTTTTAATATCTCAGATCACAACACTGCTACATGCCAAATTTCTTCTACTGATTCAGTGGCAGAATTTGTAACTAAACTTACATACTTATAGAAATCGTGACTTAGAGTACCCAGCTAATAAAACATGATTATTCAGCAGAAGATCTAAGTTCAACTACTGACTTCAAGAAGTTTACTTGCTAAGATACTGTCTTTCAGAGGGAAAAGGCCTAGGATTCCTCAAATCTCGAGCCTGAATACAAAACAGAAAGGGAAGAAGTCTTCTCATAATATTTTGGATAACCTAGTCAAGATAGCCAACATCTCTATTACCTGCAGAAGGTCTTTATATATTCTTGATTGAATCTGATGAAGCCAGCACACTGTTGGAAGGATTTGGGACCCAAACCTTTAACTTCCTTGAGCTGTTCTCGGTTTATAAACGGTCCATTCTTCTCTCGCCATTCAATTATATTTTTAGCCCTGTTCGCATTCAGTCCTGCAATGTGTCTAAGAGAAAAGTTTACAGAAAACATTTATTACCATTGAACAGCCATTAATACAAGTCCTGTTCATTACCAGGATAAACAGTGCTGTAGAAAATCTGGTTTACAAAACTTAAAAGCAGCTAAGAAATTTACAAATAGACTCCCAGCCCAAAGGCATCCTCTGAAAAAGGATCCCTTCTCTTAGTTCTGTGGAAGGAATCCACTCAAGTCAACAAAACTTGGTACAGCAATAAGGTTCTGCACATACCTAACTAGTAAGCCAGGGACGTGTAATTTATGATCTGTTGGTTAGTTCTGTAATGCCAACTTAATTTGTCATGTCTTATGGCCTGCCCCCAGCTGCCCTCTTCAGGAAACGACGTGGGAGGAGGGTTCAGGACAGATGAATTGTTCCTGTGAGAACGGTCCCCTCTCAGCTATTCTCTTCCAATGGTACCACAACACCTTTCCCCAACATGAAGGGCTGATGTCTGCTGTCCAGAAGGAGAGTGGCTGGGAGCAGCTTGCCTTCCTCACACAGTTTAACAGATCCACACAGCTTGTTCCTTTTCTCCCGGCTGCTCTTGAGATAAAAGAGCAGCTGGGAAAAGGCTGCATGAGTTGTTTTGAGGGCAGCTCAGATCTGGCAAAGAACTCACCTGTGAAGCGCAACTGCAGTTAGCCAAGTTCCTTCAGGAAGCAGTGGGTTTGCTGCACATTTTCTGTACGTACATGTGACTACAACTTTCTGTGTACGGAGTACGTTAATCATAGAAAGAGGGAAAAGAGCTGTGGTGGGCAGTTATTCCTGGCACTAGAGAAGGAAATGTCACCAATCTGGCTCTATATATCAGATGCCATTGCTTTAAGTCAATGGCAGCAGAGACCTGTTTGTGGAATGGCACGGGCTGATTCTAGAAAAACACCACTAGCAAACCTGGCAGGAAGAGTAAAAAAAATCAGGGGAAGAAAAAAAGTATAAAATCTTTCCGTAATTATCATCCTCAAGCAAAAGTTAAAAAAATAATACAAAGTTGGTGAAACCTTAAAATTACATTGGAAAGACACACCTTTAACCATAGACAAAATATTAATCATTAGGAACGGAATTTTCTCAAAAAATTTCTTAGAAATGTTATGAAATCCAGCTTATTTACACTGACAAAGGAGCATGACAACGAGTTCAGAAATTTCCACTGATGATGTCAAGTCTTTCAAGTGCGATACTTGGCAGTGATGCAAGCAGCATTGTCACCCCTTCCATGTCTAATATGTGTCAACAAGTGTATTTGATGCACCAGAAAGCAGGACCAGAAAGCCCTGCTCATGGTATATTCTAGCCAGGGTGCTAATTTCATACACTGTACATCTGAGGGAAATTTAGACCACATCTACATGGAACAGCAGAATTGAACTGCCAAGGATCAAGTTAGATCCAGAACTTGATGCGGCACGTGCACACGAGCATCATAAGCCAGGTTAATTTGACCCAAGTATTTAGCCAACATGGTTACCACTTATCACCATGACTGGACAGTGTCACCTCACGTTCACCATTTTGTGGAGACACAGCAGCACCTCTGCCTGGTACACTCTGCTGAACTGCACAACACAGCTGTACCCCGCAGAAGGCTGACAGCGCTCACCCACTGCACTTGCTCAGGTAGGGTCTTATTCATGAATGAAAGCCGGTCAGCCCCATTTGCCAATAGGTACTGCTTTCTTTCTTACTAATAGCTGATCTAAGTCTGAAAGAAGGTAAGACAGAAGGTAAATCAGGAGTCAGGCTAAGAATTAGATACACACAGAGAAAAAGAATATATGGAGAGCCTCTTCAAAGTATGGAAAGACGTTTGCCGGAATGAAAATAAAGGGTTAAAAAAATAAAGAGAGCTAGCAAGAATACATTTTTCCTAACTTTGATACCTAATATAATTTTCACTACCTAGCTTATGGACATTCTTTTTCTTCCCCTCCTACTACAGAGGATGACAGCAACACTTCGTTCTCAAGCTGAGCGCTTGAGAGGCTGCTCAGCTAAATGATTCTCAATTCTACACACTCAAAAAAGAGAATGAGCTTTTAATTTCTAACCAAAAGAAATAAAATCCACAGCATTTTCCAAGTAAATATGGCATAATTACCTAAAAAAAAAACCCCAACAGTAAAAAGGGATAAATTTTTCAGCAGTTTCCCCTTAAATCTTTCCTTTTCTCCTTTCCTCACCCAACTTTTACAACCTGTTCCACTTAGCAGTACCTATAAAAATACCTTCTAAGAGACAGAAAGTACATTTGAAAATCCCTTTCTCAGCATAAAAAACCCCTCTAAATTAATTATATCAAGTTTTTCTAAAATTGCAATGTTGGTTCAAAATTTTTAAATATCTGGTTTTCTCTGAAGAATAGTTTTACCGTGGAGAATCACACATACCCTTAAAAACTGACTCTTAATGATCCAGTGAAATACTGTCTTAATGTGTCATTTTCATGTAATTGGAAGTTTAACACAAGAGCCATTTGCTCCAGCTGAGCTTGAGTCAGATGGCAGACTAAACAGAGACTCTGTGATCCAGAGCCATGTAATTACTGGAATAGGAAAATGCTTGACTCACCTTAATAGTATTTCTGAGCAGATGTTAATATCAACTCCTACAAAGCTGACACACTCTTCAACCACACTGTCCAGAGTTGCTTTGAGCAAAGTCTGTGATACATCATGCTGAGAAACAAAAACGGAGATATCGGGTTACTGAAATATCGAAGCATACATAATTAAGAACTGCAAACAATACTCACATTAATGAAATAGTTGCTGGAACTTATCAATATCTTATGTGAGGGTACCAGTTAAAACCATAAATTGTAGAACATATTTTTAAAAGGTCTCTAGTACCTCTTTGCAACATCTTTGTCATGATACAAATCCCTAGAATAAGACAATCTTCACGTAACTGTATTTTTTTTAATAACTATTTCCCTGCATCATGTAAAAACAAAAATACATTAAACACCTAATGATTACTCAAAATGAACAACGCTTCTGTTCATCCACTATGTCTTGTCTTTAATCTGGCATTTATTTACCTATAATATCATTTTATTAAAAATAAGATAATTTTTGAAATAAGGTGCTTAGAGAAAAGATCACAAATGTTGTACTTTTGTACCTGCACGCACAAATGTTTGTAAAATTCTCCTATTTATGAGCATCACACTACAGTACAGTTATTATTTACTAAAAGAACAAGTCAGGTATTGTATGAGGGTGGGCAATACATAAGGTACAGATCAGCCCCGCAGCAATAAAATGTTTCAGATTTTGAACAGATATTTCTGGGAAGATTGGCAGGTCCTTGACCGAAGCACCACTAATGGAAATTCTTCCAGTTTTTCCATTATTGTTCATAGTGTTTCCTTTTTTTTTCTTCCTTCTAAAAGAAAATCAGTCACACTTGTCAAAGATAAAAGTTCTGAAGCTCTAAGATTTCTTTTCCTCCACAACATAGGCATACTTCAATCTGTAACTGCTAGTTCCCCACACAAGCCCATCAGTGCTTAGAAGTCTGACCTGGAGGGAGAAGCCTCTCTAAATGCAGGAGCTAATTCAATCACTATGTTGGCTTAGCTTCGGGGCTCTCATACGTCACTCATATAAATCTGGGTTGATCTGTTGTGGTTTTGAGATGCATTCATTTAGGACATCAAGCTGGATCCAAGCCACGACACCAAACACTTCATCCACTACTTTGTTTTACCTTCTAAGCCATTCAGAGCCTTCAAAGATTTCACAGGTAAGTTTAACATGCTAACAGCATCAATCCCAATCTACTAATATTGGCAGTTCATCTAGTGGTGGTTAATAACTGAAACAATCGTAAAAACGATGGCAACGTATTTCACAGCCACCTCATTTCAGGTAATGGTAATATGATATATTTTCATGACGCAATACATAATATAGCTACTTACAAACAGGAACCACAAATTTCACCAATATTACTCCTCCTATATAAAGTTTGCACACAAAAAAGCCATGTACATGCGTAAATACCGGCATTTGCACATAGTCTTGGCCTCACAACCACAAAGCTCCCCGGTACACTTTGCAAATCAAAGGTCAGTTTTTCCTTACTAATATGTTGCTACTACAATATGATGGCTTCTTTTCTGAATAAAGAGATATAAACAAAAAGAACACCCTAACAAGAAGCCTTATGTTTCTATTTTTCCTGACTTGCTGATGATGCAGCTTCTCTTAGTGAGGATGTTCTACATATTCCCTCCTCCTCCTGCCATCAGCGGGGTAATGTACTAGAGCTAGAGGCTTCCAGCTCACACGCACACTTGTGCAAGGGTGTATTTATATAACACAGTACAAGAACCAGAATAAAATTGTTCAGAAACAACATTCACATTTTCTCTTCTTTGCCAAGTACAGCTGCCAAATACTGGGCTAGATTTTCCATGATGAACCACAAATTAAAAATTTAATAAGATAAAGATACTAATTTAACAATTTATTTTTTTTTCACTACAGTGCAGGAAGCCAAAAGGAGAAAAAAAAAAAGTCATAGTACTCAAAATTTCCTTCTGCTTTTAGGAAAGGCTACAGACTCCAAACTACTTGGAAGTTGATTATCATATAGTTTCACAAGTTACATTAACAAGTTCCATTAACTGTAGCAGTTCTTGGCCACTGCTAAAAAAATAATCTTTGTCTAAAACAACTACTCGGAATATAAAGTAGAGTCTGTGGCAGAGAGTAGGGTAGACTGCTGTTTCCCTAGGTTTGTTTCATTCCTTAAGATGATCATTCTTCAGAAGGAGTAACGTGCAGCTATGATTCAAAACTGAGACATTCGTCATTGTCTCCACAATGCCTTACAGCACAGGGTGTAGCAAAGCAGGTAATCCATAGATCCGGCTTAACCTTTCTAAGCAGTTCTTTGGAAGAGACTTGATTCATCACAAGCTTTATTTCCAGTCTACTGACAGTGAACCTAGACAGCAATTCAGCCAACTATACTCCCCGCAAAACAAGGAAAGGATATACCACAATCAAAAGCTCAGCATCCTGAAATACCTCTGTTAGTGGAAGAAAGATCCGTTGCTCACAGATCCTCAGTTTCAAATGCGAGGTTAGTGTTTATCTGAAGATTTAAGTCTGTGGATGCCATAGTTTGTGTAAAATTCATGTGACAAAACACACACAATTTGGAAAAACTGTAATACTCAACTGTCTATTTCTTTTGCCAGGAAGACAAAAAGTTCTCAGGTCTCTCAAAGATGATTTGCATGTTTTAACTTTATTGCTGCTTGACCGGCACCATTAAAAAAACCAACAAAACAAGACATGCACAAGTTGTTCTTCATTACTCCAACACATAACAGTTGTACCACTTCGAATGGACATCACAGCACGTACATGAAGGTATGGGTAGAGAAAAAGTGAACGTGTGGATCTGTCAGAACAGGATAAGCACAAGACACCATGACTAAGACAAGCCCTAAGCTACCCACATTTCACAGAAGATACATTCAGCTAGTGAATGATGTTAAGTTACAAACACCAGGAAAACTTTACAGGCGGCAAATCTGCCTCCAAGATGCAGCTACTGACCATCACAGTTTCCTTTTGCTTCGATGAAGACGCTTCTGCATCCCTCTTTACATTCATACAAAGCACAGAGAACTGCCATGAATTTAGTTTCTAAAAGTAGTTAATTAAAAACATTATTATCCCAGTATCATTGCCAAGACCAGCCAGTAGGAACTGCCAAGAGGTTACAATTCAGAAAGGTTTAAAGTGTAGCACATTTTCCAGTCTTCCAGAAGTTGCACTCATCTTCTCAAGTATCAGAGGTTAGATGATATTATATACTTCCAGGTACTATATATATGCACTGGGGTGGTATCAGATTATTCAGACGCTACTAGAAGCACACATACCCCATGCTACTCGTTCACCACAGCAGCTCTGTAAAGACAGGAATCCCTCTCAACTGTTGCAATTAAGTGCACCGTAATAAAGCCTTCACAAATAAAGCCCAGGTCCAACACGCAAGGCTACTTGCAGAGTCTGTTTATGCAGAATTTTATGCTGCATGGCCTCCAACAACCCCTCCACACACCAAAGTGGTAGATTGTCGCATCAGCTGATGCCCTGTAAATCCTTCTAAATAAAACGTTTTCATGTTAACACTATGTATGTTAACACCCCTATGTATGAGTGTTCCCGCAAAAACTGTATTGTCTTTTCTTTTTAATCAGAATACTCTTATTTATTAACTGTCTTTATCTGTGGAACAAATACCACAACTGCCCCCACAACTCCCCTTGCAAAACCCTCAGCCAGCTGAACCATTCATCCCAGGAGATTCCTCAGAGTCCAGCACACAAGGTGTCCCGACAGCTATGCCCAACAAGTAAGGAAGGAACACGTCCTTTGGTGCGATTTTCAAACGTCATCTTGAATTTACCACCCAAATAAATCACTAAGGTTTCATTAAAAGGATACTCAGAAATGACTATCATTAGAATATTCACTGCTGGAACAGTAGATCTGGAGCAGACGACTTCATTTTCTATGATGATCTCCAAGCAATACAAAGGACCGACACCCTCAATTTATAGAAACTAAGGCCAGCAGAAATAAGGGACTTCCCACAGATTGCAGGAAGTCCAGTGTGAATGTGAGAACTTTCATTTATCATCACTCTCCAGAAAACAAAGCCACCTTGCTTCACAGTTAGCACTGGGAAATATAGACATCTGTTTGGTTTGAGGTTTTTATGTGGGGAAGACTGTAAAAATTAATCTGGCCTTAGAACTATCAGACACTGCAACCCTATTTTAGTATTCGTTTTCCAGGGAATTACCAAGTGAGCCAGGGAACAAGATACATAAAATTAAACTATTTGATTAACTGAAACTGCTACAGTAAATAATTGTAGTTGACCAATAAATGAAATGCAAACATTACATTTTCCTAATATTTTTATAAAGAATATCCCAAATGTAACTTACATTCGTGAACCTGGAAGAAAATCAAGGGCTGTTATTTTGATTTCTGGTCATGATTACCACTGAAATTAGTCTGTGGTAAATTTGTTAAAATTACCAGAAAAATAATATTATATTGCATATTTTGAAACCACTGTTCTGTAAACCCGTGCTAAAAAAAGCAATATAACTTCATTTCATGAACTTTCATTAAACACAGCACAGAATATTTAACACTAAAGAGTAGCATTCAAGTACACCTGTCTATTATGCACATGACAGTTTTGTCCTATTATTATATATGCTAATACTTCAACTATCTTTTTTTTTATAGTATGAAACAGAGCAAGGATTGTTGTTCCGTTTGGTTTCAAGAGCTATGAACACTCACTGGAAATAATTAACATTACTAAAACCCTATCTGTTCTTTGAGAGGGTCCTACTAAAACTGTAACTGAAAGCCATGTTCCAGTTTCAAAAAGCTGTTGATGTACACAAATGGAAGGCAGTATTTTAAATAGCCTCTCAGCTTAGTTATTTCTTGCAGTACACCAGTAAAAATACATTTGTCATTAGGATGACAAATTTATCAAGTCAAAGAACCGCTGTTCATATGAAGCCTGGAGGCTGTATTTAGTCAGCCTGCATGAGCACAGATGGTGGACCAGGACACTGTCTGACTTTGCCTGACCAAACACACTAAATTACTAGTACAAGACTAGAACAACCCTAACAGGCAGCTTTTACGTAGAAGTAAATTGCAATTCTAAGCTCTCTACCTTTGGCAACCTCAAACAACCCCACAAATACTAAAGCAATACACATAACTTATAATGCATTTGGCAACCTTTTCCTGGACCCCTTCAGAAATCGTAATTTCAGAAAATAGGGTATGATGATCACCCATCTCTGAAAGACAAATTCAAACAGCTTAAAGTTCTACTGCAACACACAGCAATTCTTAAATATTTATTATTTCACGTTTACAAACATTAGTAGACATCGACATGACAAGCCCAGGCATCGTTATTACTTAACGATGCCCAAGAGCCAAGCAAGGCACCTTACAACACAGTTGAACAAAAATTATGCGTACCCTGCAGAGCCTACAAATGTAGTGCAGACATGACCTAATGACGTTGGTCACAAAGCAGTGGGGATGGGAAGAGTTCTTAAGTCTGGGCAGCAACCTGCAGGTTCTTGACCCAGGCTCAGCATTACAGTATATAACAAGATCAACATTCATCCTAAATAAGACCGAGCTGCACGTCAGACAATCTATTTTGGGTTTTGATCAAGTTATACCTCACTTGGCCTTTGAATCCAAAAGTCAACCTTCAATGAAGTAAATGCAATTTAATTTTTTCTGTCTTTAAGTAGGTCCTGAAACACTTCTAACACCTCATAAAACATTATTTTGTTGGTACCGACCATTAACTTCTATATCCATGAATTGGCATGTGAACTAGCCAACATGCCTCTTGAAAAAACACTCTTTTTCTTTAAAAAGTGGTATAACTGTGCAGCCTGAATGACATTTACTGAATGAGAAATTAGGTGGGACAACACGTCGTAAGCAAAGTTCAAAACCATATTATTTTGCAGAGATTCAATCCACGGAAACGTGTTTTAAAATTTTAGGGTAAAACATTCTCTACTAGTGCTGTGGACCACATACAACCAGTTGCATTTCAAATGCTTGTGAAACCACAAAAGCAAAATGCATTTAGAACAAGACCTTAAGAACAACAGGACACAAACAGTATAATGATAAGTACCTTTTCATGTGCAGAATTAGAAAAAAAAATAATTAAAAATACACCTTACATGTCAGGTGGAAACACTGGAAAGTTCAGGCGGGGGGTTTTAATCTCTAGTGTCCTTCGGAAAATCCCTTTCAGTTAAATTCTAAGAAAACAAGCTTATCCCTCTGATGTTTGATAAAAGGACCTAACTTCAAGAATTTCTTTTGAAGATTGTTTGTGGTTTCTCCAAATGTTATATTGTTATAGGATATATTGTTATCCTATGTACTTAACTCTGACTCATTTCTTGTTTTCAAAAATCCAAATTATGTTTATTTTAACAGCATATTACTATTACTGAAATATCCCCAGAGAGAGCAATGGATTTATATTTTCAAAGAAAATGATAAAACAAAAACAAAGTCTGTCAGCTCTGACATTAAAAAAAGAAAACAAAAATGCACACTTGATTGTGGAAATGCTTCAAGTTACTTGCAAGTTGCTGGAATTCATCTTATATTTACCTGTGCTTGTGTCCTAACAGAAGCAGTAATACTGCTAAGCTTCTTACACAAATTCAAGCCCATTGCTAATAGGTCTGATTTCTAAAGCTGACTTCTTTGACGTGAACAAGCTAGCAGCAAATGACATATTTCCAAAAACCATCTTCCTCTTTCCAGAGCTGGTAGCAGCTTTCTCCAACGCATATTTTTATGCAACTAAGGGACAGCAATCTGAATTGCCATTATAATCAACTGCAGAACTTCTGGATATTTCAGTGGGACATTTTCTTTTTCCAATAAGTAACAAAGGTGATTGCCCAAACTGCTAGGTGGAAAGCCTACATTTCAATTTCAGTCCAAAACTGTATTTTGTGGCTGTTAAAGCTCTACAAATATAGCAGATATCCTGCAATACTACAGAAAGATAAAGCAAGGACCATCAGGATTGGAGTTTCATATATCTGAAAAGCAACAAATTCAGTTGGTGATTTTCCTGAGAAGTTCCAAAGGATAAGAGGGGAAAAAAAAATAAAATAAAAAAAATACACTGATAGAGGGAGAGGAAATAGTACATTTCTAGAAGGACAAGACAGAAGTGATAAAGCCCAGGTGAGTCTGGTCATATGTGGGAATTCTGTTTAGTCTGGAGTCAGTGACCATCCATTCCTCTGCAGCAAACAGGTAAGGAAAAGCAGCTCCTGGGTATAAAGTTCCCACTGGCCTCACTCAGAGCAAAGGGAGCCCCGAGGAGATGTGAGGAGCATGGTAAAAGCTTATAAAAATACACAAACTTCTTCCAACTCCACTGAAGACATGTTGAGGGTTCCTCTCACTCCTCTCTCATGAGGAATGTGCTATCTGGAATATTTTTAAAAACTACCAAAAAAGGTGCAAATTCATTTCAGGGTGTTTTCTAGAAAGGACAGATTTGTAGAGTTGATATCACATCCTAGATTTTTAATATATGCAACTTCTTGTGCTCACTGGCTTGCTCAAAGTTAGTACACAAACACTTAGCAACTGCTACACCAGGTGACTCGTACCAGCAACGGACTGAGAATATATTTAATACAATCATATATGCATTCCTTCATTAGAAAAGAATGTATATGCCAAACAATGACATTCAGCAGTTTTTTAATCCCACGCCGACAGAATTAGTCATGATACAATCAAGAGGAAATTTGAGGATTTTTTTTTTATTTATTTAATGTGACACCACCTCCTGAAACGCTTGCTGGAAAGAGCTTTTAGGTAATTTGACTTTCTTCAACGCCTCCACAT
>NW_009647437.1:2278521-2279538 GCF_000708025.1 Charadrius vociferus
CCCTTTTTTTTTTTAAGTGGATCTGTTCAAATTGGATATGCTTAAATGACACTTCGTAATTAAGGGTCAGCTGCTATTCAGCTCTGACCCTCTCTTCTATTTGGCTTCTTCTTTGCTTTTATCAGGTGCTCCCCCCCTCTGCACCCCCAAATTCTTCCACTGCACAGCTAAAGGCAAAAATAAGGTAGGGGTGAAACAAAATGCAAGGCACTGTCCTGCAGAAGACACAGCCAAACTCAAATAAAGCAAGCTTACTTTCTCTGCTCACTCAAAGGCATGCACTTCATTTTGATTGACACACGGCAGCCCAAAAAAGTCACCCAGGGTAGTGTTTATTGAATGACCCATGGAAGACTGAAAGCTGACAGAAAACCAGGAAACATGTGAGAAAACAGAAGTTTGTTCTGTACCAGCGTTTATGGATTTGACAGGCAGAGTACATAAGCATCCATTGTGTCATTCACATCTTTGATAACTGAAACCATTTTCAGCACCACTCATTACATATAACAGCAAGTTATATTTAAAGCAAAAGCATAAATAATTCATTCGTAAAAAGAAAATCTCTGATGCAGTAAATTTGTGCCTTTAAAAAAAATCTGCTCTGCACTAAGCTTCACAAAATTTGCATTAAAACACATACTTAGTACTTTTCCTATTACATATATAGCACAAGCAAAATGTTTGCACACTGGAGGTTGAAAAGCTGACAGGACTGAATAATAAGTTAGCTGCACTAACTTGTCAGCACTAAAAAATTAAGTTCTCGGTGTCGATTTTCACAAGTGAATGAGAGCACCGTCATTTCTCTCATTCTCAAAACCAAGTGACATTTCAGAACCACCATCACTATTGACAGTATATGATCCTTACTACTAAAGTAATTAGCATAATAAAAAAGTGAGAGAAAAATGAACTGGTAGAATGGCATAAACAAGAATAATGCATGTACTATCCTGTACATGGAAATAGCAATTGAGTACTCTTGCAACATACCTATTTTTTTTAAACAAATAA
>NW_009647437.1:2279558-2297221 GCF_000708025.1 Charadrius vociferus
AAAGAGCACTTATTTTCCCAGTATCCCTGACAGACGTTATGATTTGTGGCCTCATAACATAACCTTTACTTTCATGCAAGGTCTGGAAATTCCTACAAAAGGCTTATTTAAAACATTACATAAATATAGTGTTTAAATAATTTGTAAACATATAAAATAATATAAAATTTTGTGCAACAAATTAATAAGGCTTGCTTGGAACATAAAGTTTTCTTAGGTATTCTCTAGTGGAAGATTTGTAAATAATCATTGCATTACTATTACTGACTTACAAAGTTTACAAGTTACTTACAAAGTTAAAGCTTTTAACTATTGCATATATGAATATATTCATTGCAAATTTGTAATCTGATCGCAGATTACAGCATCATTATATTAAAGACTGACCTCTATTTCCCTTGCAAAAAAATTTTTTTATAAAGGATCTAAAGCTTAACCAAAACAAGTTTTGGCAAGCTTGGGAAATCATAAAGAAATGAAGTATTTGAGAGTTTAAGATTTAAGTGTTTAGAAGCTCCTAAAACCTACCATTTTAAATCCAGATATCTTTATGAATTCTAATTATAAAAGCATTACACCAAAAAGCAACTGTACTGCCTCAGGTTTGATTTTGCTAAAGTTTGTAAGGTAGAGGGAATAGAGTTCTCTATTTGTACAAACATGTGCAACTGCAAAGTGGTATATCATCGAGCAAAAGGAAATTAAAAACATACCTGGTTTTGCAGCCCTTACATCTGCCTCCCACCATTTGCTGAAGCATACCCTTACTTTACAATGTGAAGAGCAATACAGAATCAAGGCCTGCTCCATTTAAATCACTGGCTGATGTTGCACTATGTTAATTAAGGACAGAAATCCAACATAAGTTTTATCTGTGCTCTGCAGGACTGGGAGTTAAGAGATGAGGTACCAGATGGATCAAACAAATGATTAGACAGGCTTATTCAATGTGTGTCTGCTTTGGCAAATTATTACTTACACTACAAGAATCTAGGATTTTTGAATCTGAAAAAAATTAATATAATTATCTTTATTATTGGACGCACCTTTCTGTAGGGAATATTTTATTTTTATTTTAAGAATACCAAAAGACAGTTGTTCTTCTAAATAACTTACACATCAAGCTTTCGACTTCTCCTCACAAAAGACAGAAGTTGCTCTGATCAAAAATTAGACAACTGAGACACCTTAGATCAGCTATGGCCAAGCTTCACCTTCTGGAACACACAAGGCTTGGCAAGAAAGCTCAAGTGTAAGTCTTATAGTGAGGTATACAGCACATAGGCTGATGGAACGAAGTAGAGTTAATCCAAATCCCGGCAAGATGAGGAAGACATCTATTGCTGGCAAGTCATCATCATTAACTCTGGCCCAAGAAACTTCTACCTTCTGATGCAAAAGAAGGATACATGGACAGTGAGTGCCATTCTCAGCCTGCAAACCCATCTCAGAGCGACATATAACTGAGGATGCAGGTCTCAGCCACACAAAGGTTTGGTGTGTACCACCTGAGGTTCAAAGGTACTTCTTGCATTCAAAGGCAAGCCCGCAAATACACACTTCTAAGTTTACTCAACTGGAGCAAAGACCAATCAAAGTTTACTGATAAGCCACTTCAATATTGAGCGTACGCTTAAGTGTTTGCAGGATTCAGTAATCTTAATTAAAAAGAGAATCTAGTAGAAGACTGGAACATTTCAGTAACTATGGTAGATAGTTCACTAGACTTAGAACAACAAAAATAATTAGCTTTAGATTGTAAAACCTAGGAAAAGTTCAAGGAAGATAAAATATGAAGCTTCATTAGAGGAAAAGTTTCAGAAAACCCCTCTATTTTTTTTACCCTTTATAAACACGGGCAGTCAAAAATGTGAAGCGGAAAATGCAGCTTAAAAAGTAATAGCATTGGTGATTCTATGCTGCCTGGAATGCTCTTCCATCACAAAGCCAGAAGAATTTCCTCTTAAAATTGTTAGCTTAGCTTATTTAAAACAAAACAGAAAAAACCCTAGTCAGCCCACATCCTAAGAGTTAATTTTTTTTTTTTTTTTTAAATAACATTTGACGTACAGGTTAAAAGAAGTTATACAAGGGTGTTTTAGTTGCAATATTCAGACAGCTCTGTCTTCAGGTACATTTCAGTGCCAGGCAGGAGACTCTTGCTTTCTGACTCACACAGGCAAGGATATAATGCTTTCTGCAGACCAGGGCTGGCTGCTGAAAAGGGGTTAGCATCATGTCACAACAGAAAGAGATCAGAGTTCAGAGATGCTGTGGAAGTTTATCAAATCACAGCTTGCCAGTTTTCTACCATAGCAAAGCTCTCAAGTTCATATGCCACAGTTGGAACACGCACACTCTGATACAGGTTTAAAACCTACATTCAACAACATAATTTTCTGTTTTAAAATAGACATAAATATAGAGAGGTTTTAGTTGGATCAGGAATTTAGTGTTTCTATATTCCTTTCTAAACATTTACACCTATGAATGTACATGTACATTAGGAATTTATTTGAGGTGATCTGCTCAACAGGCTTCTGTCTTCATTTGAGTTCTGTTTTAATTTGTTAGCCTTTTGAATACAGAAGGAAGGAGAAATTTCTGAGAGTTTTGCAATATAAATATAATTAGGACTAGACATCATTCCAATATGCTACTATTCTAAAACACATGTATATGACTTTGTCCATCATGGAAGACATAGGGTCCAGTTATACAAAGTTCTCTGATTTGTGCCTCACTGTCATTAGCAATGAAAAAAGCTGAATTAACTCTAATTCAGCCTTCTTTAGGACATGAGATCATTTCAGTCAGGGGCTTGTCAACAGAGTTGATGGTTTTGAGGATGGAAAGTAAAATCCAAAGTCATTCAATTAATTTATTTTTTTAAGTTACTAGTAATTGACCACAGCTTTTTAAACAGGTTTAGATTTGGGTTTTGGGGTAGTACACAACCTGAAAAGACATACCAAATAGCAGCTGTATACAAGAATACACATCGTATTTTTCCAGTTACTCATCCTGCAACTAAGAGCAAGCCAATCACTGACCCTCATTTTCTAGCTACCGCTTTTTGATTCCTTAGATCCTGCTCCTAAGAGTCTAGAAAACCCACACATTAGCGTAGCGCATTGTCAAAAACTCAGAAGTCCTTTCATAAAACATTAAAAGTACTCTTAACTTCTCCCAAACTTTCAGTGGCAGAAAATACATACCCCAGTGTACAGAGATAAAGTGGTGGCTTTTGGTTTCGGTGTACTTATTCAGACTACTTTGACCTGTAGGTGACAGAACTTCTGGGAGGTATTTTCTTACAGTAACAGTACTGGTTTTGCTAGGGTATTGTGAAATTAGAACAGCAGTAACCTCCCCTGCCACAGCCACACATGCACAGACGTTGCAAAACCTTTAAACTTCACACGCCTGAGATCTAGGTACCTGAAAACAGTCCCAGTTTTACAAATGACAAATCAAAGCCACAAGTATTTCTCTTAAACCAAAGTAGTAGTAAATGAAAAAGAATGGGCTACAATTCTTCATTTCCTGTCTGCAACCTGAGCATCATTACCCAGAAGCAAACAGTACACATTTTACCTCTCCAACATTTTATGATGTTCAGGCACTGATCTCTATGTTCTCTGATTGCAGGGTCCAGGGTCAACTTACAAAATGTTTTCCATATCTTTGTTGAGTTGTCCCATGCATCAAGGGGAAACAATTAAAACATAGCTCCAAATATCCTTTACTTTAGAAGCTAATAATCACTTCTCATTAAGCAATTGTCTTAGTTATCGCAGCTGGAGGAAAAAAAAAAAGTGTTGTAACTGAATCCATTATATCCTGTTCCAGAGGAAGTGCTCATAGGTCCAGCTCAGGGATAAAAATTAAGCTGCCCTACTTCATAAGTTATTTTCAGGCAGGAATCAGGATTTAGATGGAACGAGGCTAGCCCCTCAGACTAACAGACGTTGTAAAACAGAACCATTTAATACCACCAATATAGTCAAATCCTAGCAGTGGGAAAAAATGTCTCCAAAAGCTGATCCCAAGTTCTCCTGCTGCTACTTAACTGCTAGCAACATCAACTAGACCATTTTTCATGCACAACCAAATAGGACAAATGGTGCCAAAACAGTTTCAGTTAAGTATATTCCTAAGATACTGACTTTGTACAACAGGTATGTGGAAAAATTAGAAGTGGCCTGTGCTTTGGGTTTGTTTGGTCTGGTTTTGTTTGTTTTGGGTTTTGTTTGGGAACAGGTATGTGGAAAAATTAAAAATGGCCTGTGCTTCGGGTTTGTTTGGTTTTGTTTGTTTTGGGTTTTGTTTGGTTTTGGTTTTTGTTGGTTTTGTTTTGTTTTTTTTAAGTTAGATGGGATTTATGAGGAGCAGATTTTTACTACTGCATGTATGCTTCTAAAAGGGAACTGGAAACCAACATCCAAATGGTTCAAGTTATATGCCTACCTATGACCTGTAGGTATGAAGTATGGAAACCTGGCCCAAAGTATATTGAAATATGGATAGTTAAGAAAATGAGAAGAAAGCATTGCACATAGACTCTACATTATGTCACATCGCATGAAAGAAATTAGTTCCTCTTGAAAATGTTTCTCAAAGGAAGACAAAAAGTTCCTAGCCACATCAGCCATTTTGAAATTTATACTTGGAACAAACAAGGAGCTGCAACTGATAATGTTCTTCATGATGGCTTATACATAGGCATCTTCTTTAAGTACTTTCAGTCTTCTCCATCATTCGATTCTAATGCTTCAGAGAAGAAATGGATACCTCACGGTTCAGATTTTTCATGAGAGTTTAATTTCTTCTTGTTTCTCTTCCCATCTACACATACTACACCTCACTGCACTAAAATAGGCATTTTCTCAATCTGAAATTCTGTCTGCATGTCTTAGCCACTGAAAGAGTTCTCCTGGAGAGCTGCAGCACTAGAGCATTTCCAATAGCTACTAACCCAGAAGAAGCACAAATTCTGCAAACAGATCGCTATGCAAAAATTACATTATTACACAACAGCCTGAAATTTTAGCAACAAAATTCCTTTGTCACATACAAGAGTGTTCTAACAGAGTTCAGTTCTGTCTCTTTGGATATTTGGAATGTAAATCCACACAGATGTTTTCAGAAGACTGTCGCACTTGCCCAGAATTCACTCTCATTTCCAACCGATTCAAAGGTTTCAAAAAGCATTCATATCTCTAAATCTTTTATACATTAATCTGTTTTCTATTTGTCTTAGTTACGTACCTCGCACCTTATGACTTGAAGAAAAAAAAGGCAAAAAACCCACTCACATTAAAAATAGCCATTCTGAAAGTTATCTCTAATATTCAGGGTGCAGACACTCGAACAGACAGAAGCCTTAGCACACTTCTTCCCAAAGCCCTGAAAAACTAAACTCCACAATACATTAAGATATGTCATTTACTTGGGACACTGGCTTTTCAGAAAAGATTATGGAAGAAGCATAGTGGCTTATTAAATAGAGCTGGGAAATTATATGGTACCGAGTAACAGCAACATAGGATCAGATCTCAGGATGTGATAAAACAGAAAGACAGTCTAATGATGTGTACACAGAGGGAAGGAATGCTACGAAAATAAAGAGCACAGACATACTATTTTGCACACACTTAGGGCCAAAATCTGTACCATTACTCTTCTTACCCACGCTTAGAAGTGTTTTTCAGCAAAATACCTGGGTTCTTTAACAGGGCTACTCAGAGTAAAGTACTTTTAACAATGGCCCTCAGGTAAGTAAGCAAAATTTATGGCAAAACACAGATTTACCAGATATATCCGTAATATATTCATTCATCATAACATCCATTACCATGGCTTTACTACACCACTGTAGAGAGAAGCAGTTGCAGAGACAGAAGACAGCAGGCAACCCTCCCAACTTACATTTTCTGAAAAGACTGAGAGCATGTTCAGGAATGGTGCTTTAGAACAGCCTTTATTAAGATTAAAAGTAGTATTTCACTATTATTTAAGGAATAAACGGGACCGGCCACTGATATAAACCTCTTCCACTGAAGAGACAGAAATTTAGGAGGATATAATGAAAATAACATTTCCTTACCCACCCCCCACCCCCTGCCCTGTTCTTTAAAATATAGTTGCATCCATCAGCCAAATTAAAGTAAAATTACAGATGACTACACAGCAGGAATAAAGGGTGAGGAAAAAAATACCCGAACAGACGAGGAAGTTTTTAATACTTACAAAGAATGTTCAGATTACCAACCCATCTACTTTGAGGTTTTGTGATGTGTAAACTTATGCTAAACTTATTGTAGCAAGTACGAGAATCTTGATTCACAGCAGCGTTTCTATGCAAGTTGAGGAAGCCAAATTGAAATGAAGTATGATAACTTAAAACAGTGCATTAGACAGAAAAAAAATAATGTTATAAGGATGCTTACTTCTTCTGCCCAGATAAATGTGGCAGAACAAAATCCAGGCTTATCAAAGAATTTTCATTTTGCTTTGTAATAATAATATACAGTACTTATACCATTGCAAATAAGTATTACACTTGAGTTTGCTCAAGTGAGTTTGAAGACCCTAAAAGTATGCTTACCTGGTTAAAATGAATATTTTTAAGAGAAAAAAAAAGTCTTATCTTGCAATCCAAGATTTCTGTGACAGAAAGTCATTCTAATGTCTTAGTCCTTAATTGATTGATAAACATTCTGTCTTAACAGATCCTTCTTAAAAAAAAAAAAAAGGAGACCATATGAAATGACCATATAAGTTATTGAAAATTTACCACAGAATGCTAAAGAAAGAATACCAAAAAAAGTTACCACAAAATATGTAATAAAACCTGTTTCGCTCTGCAGGGGAACAGCGTGAAGCAGCAAGCAGCACATTGGTTAGTCTCTCCTGCTCTATTTTCCTACTCTTTTAAATGAAGAATGTTAACTTGCAACCAATAACACATAGAAAATGACATGGAAGACAGCATTTCAAAACGGTAACCACCTTCCACTGCATCCAACGGGACAGCAGCCATTTTACCTGTACCCCTTCTACTTCCAAGTGCAGTTCAAGGTCCCTGTGATGCCCTCTGCATTTTGCACAGTTTGTGTCAAACTTCACAACAGCTCACCTTTCCTTTGAAACACTGCCATGTTTGGTCTGTTTAAGAATGAAATCTGCTTGCCCTTAGGGCTTGATAGAGTTAAAGGGCAAAATCCTGGCTCCATTTAAATTCAGTGGGCAGTTTGCCATTTAATTCAATTGGTCTAGTATTTCACAGTGACCTTAAGGGTATACCAAAAAGCTTGTACCCATGTACCCAGTCTTTGCTTGGAGGAATAGTGGAGGTGTGTATTAGTTTTTAACGGTAACATCCAAGTGGCAACTAGGATGCTTTCGCTTTTACTTTGAAAGCTCACATGAAGCTCGCAAGCATTCATTCAAAATTACGGGGCAGAACTGTAAACATCGGTTCTTCAACATAAAATGTATCTTCTGCTTGGTACTCAAAAATTTATTTTAAAATTCAGAAAGTACAGAACAGGCATCTGAGAAAACATTCACTTTCACTTAGTCTAGATCATTTTAAAGAAAAGGATCAAGCAAATATTTTATTTCACAGCAAGAACACACATGCCTTTTAATATTAACCCCAATGTGACTGTACCAGTGCCATATGGCAAATGACGTGGGAGACATTTGCAGAGACAGCATAAGCAGGACACTACCATCTCAGCATCCTAAACAAACTACAGTAGCATGGAGTTGGATGAGTATATCAATTTGTGTATCACCACAGGCAGGTGCAAATTATAGAGAAGGTTTTACAACCGTAATTAGACAGCTAAGTGAATAGTTGATCAGAAATTCTAACTACCGTATGTAGAAAATAACTTTTTAATTGATCAACAGCTCAACAGTGTATAATCACTTGTAATCAAATGACACTATTACTTACCTCCTTATAAAACAAAATTCAAACGCTCCCTCATACAAACCATTCAAATTACTCTTACAGGACTGTGCAGTTAACCTGTGGAAAACCCCAAATATTTCCCTTGTTTTACTTCTCACACTTGATTAAAACAACACTAAACATCACTGATGGATACTGGGACGCTTCGATCTCTACTTTTTTTCAGTTCCCTTATGTAAACAGTAATCTGTTTCAAAGTTGAAAATACTCCTTTTCCTGTCAGCTAATGTATATGGGTACTTTTACATCCTTATTTAGAAGGTTGGCAAGAAACTCAGATGGTAACTGATTTTGCATAATGTCTCTCCCACTCTCAACATTCTGGCATAATATTAAAGACCAACTCAGTAAAGATGAGGGTAGAATAATTACGTTATACACTGCTATCTCAATTTTTTGCTAGAAATTAAATCAGTAATCGTTGCTCAGAAGATTTTTTAGTAACATAAGCTTGTCCTCACACCCAAAACTTCAAAAATAAGTAGTAATAAAGGCTGCAGATAGTCACTTTTATCTCAAGACAGACACTGCAGTACTTGTACAGTCATTAAAAAACATTTTCTGCCTATTTTCATCACGTAAAATGAAAATATCACCACTCAAATTATGGAAGTGCAACCTAGCAAAACCTGCTAGCCCGGGAGAGGGAGAAAGAAGAAGAATGTCAATTAACCCAATTACTGACAGAAAAGATATCGGGATGAGTACCTCTCAGGTCAGGTTCAAAAACACATCAGAAACACCAGTGTTAAAAAAAAAAGAAAAGAAAAAAGCAAAAAGCTCGCACTCCCTGTGCAGAGTAGCACTATTAAATTCAGATGCAGGGTTGTGTTTAGGTTGGACAGGCCCCAACAGTAGAACAAAGTCAGTCTGTCTTAGTACCATAACCAAATTCTACAAGTTAACAGCTTTTCATGAAAAGCTGCCATTTCAAAATGTCAATCAAACCTGAATATAAGTGGGAACTCCTGCAGAAATAACCAGCTGCAGGTTTGAAAAACATTTTTCACTGAAAGTGGAAATACAAAAGATGTTTGAATGAGATCTCTTTTCATTCCTGTAACAGTAGACGGTCATTTTCACAACATCAAGGACAAAAACACAAGACAAAATTGCAAATAACAGCTTGAAAGAACCATTTGCAGGGGTGATGAATGATTCAAGTTACAAATGACAGAATTATTGGCAAATGGAAACTCATTAATATGAAAAAGCTTCTCTTATAAGATTGCAGTTTGTCTCCACTTTTTCTTACTGCATCTGAATGATTAGGTTGTACGTATTAATTTCAATCCACGTTTAATATTCGCTTTCTCACCTTGAGGCAGCAGCTTGCACCAAGATCATCCAACTTGCAATAAAAGTAATATCTTTATGGGGTTTATTAAACAAAAGAACCAGTCTCGGTTAATCAAAATGCAGATTCTAACAGAAAAAAGTTAAAATTTATAATCTACCCACGGCACGAACCGAAGTCTTCTAATTCAGTTCCCTACATCCCAATGTAAGTCACATTTACTCAGTATACCAAGGGGAAAATATTATTTATACAAGTGTATGCTATAATGGAAAAGCAGCTTACCACTATCACTTTGGCCACATTCTCCTTTCTGAAGAATATGGTAGGAACAAAGCTTTTTTTTTCTGTTCTCTGAAAAATGCATACTGTCTCTGAAAATGAATTTGCTGTCCAAATACCAGCTTCATCAATTTCTCATTCAACAGTGAAACTGATGCAGCAGTGCTTTATGTCACAAATCTCTACACTCAATGCTGTGAAACAAATCTAGACAACAGGAAGGCTTACTGAAGAGGTATACCAGTTTTTAAAACATTCCCCCTGCCACAACCCCAAAGGGTAACACCTCGATACTTGAGCTTCAACATTCATCAGACAGTTTTCTTATTATAAACAATAAAAAAAAAAGAATAAATTGCATATTAGATGAACACCCCAGCATGTGTCAAAGTTTAGAGTATTAATGGAGACATACTTCCCAGCATGACTATCAGTGACTATGATCATCATGCAAACAAGGTAACATTAACTTTTGAGTGACAATGCCTTTTTCTTAAGTTACACTTTTCACTGAAGTGAAAACACATTTATGAGTTGCATAAATTCACAAATTAGAATGAGACAAAGCAGCAGTTATATTAAATATAATTGAACGTATTTAAGAGTTAAAAGTTTGAAGAGTTACCAAAGTTGGAAAAGAACAGATATGTTTCATCAGCAATGCTTGCTGAAAACTAAGATGCTGCACAACATAAAACACAAACAATTCATCACTATACCGAGATATATGAGACATCAGTTACATCATCCAATTTCACACTGTTGCACTGTTTTCCACAGCATACATTAATTTGTTATCCACAATCTCAATCTTCATACTATATCAAGCTGTTTTTCTCCACTTGCAGCCCCCTAGCAAAGTTACCTGAGATTTTTTTTTCCCTTACGCTCAAACTTCACTTCAAGTAGAATCACAGCAGAAGTTTATCAATAATGCTCCCAACAAGACGACAAACCTATACTGAGATTTTTCATCACTAGTTCTGGTTCATATCACTATGTATCACCAGCATTTGTTTTTAAGTAAGCTGGAGTATATATACAGTCTACTCTGAGCTTTGGGGGATGAATAATTAGCTGTATGAAGAAATACTTGAAGTAAGATTAAGTTGACCATAAAATGTTGCTACCAAGCTATTTAAAAACTGAGACAGAAAAAAACAAAGGAAAGAAGGAAAGAAGGAAAGACACAAACTGTGCCAAACCTAGTGCCTTAGCGAGCAGAGTGGGGTTTTTTGAACTTTCTCAAAAGCATAAGGTTTCCTATTTACTTCAGGAAACAGCTTACAAGTCAAAACGTGCTGGAGGTTTTTTTTCATTTTGTTTTGTTTCGAGCTGCCAATTGTTAGTCCAGATTACTATTCATTTTACAGGAGTGTTAAGAATGCAAATGGTTAACAGTAGTATAAACTATATACTTGGTTTAAGTTTGAATGTCTAAAACTATTACACACTGCATTCATCTGCATTCCCTGTTTATGGGAATGAAATATGTAGTCATTTGAAGTCCACAATATGTATACTGTGTTTGTAATAACTGCAGATTTTACAAGCACATTATTCTTTCCATTAGGATTAAAACCTCACCGAATAGCAATTTGTGAAAGAATTCTAGCAGGGCCCTGAGCCCAGAACTCTGACCTCTGATGAGATGCTTGGCAGCAACAAACTCTAGGTCTAAGCAAAACATCTGGTTTGAGTTAGACTTCCTGAAAAAATAGCCCCTGTACTGGGGAAACTGGTATTCACTCAGCTTTGTCTGTACACTTTGACTGACTTCAACACTGTTGAGGGGGGGAGAGGGGAAAAAAAAAAAAAAAAAGCTTCTCCAGAATGCACGTCAATCCCTGTAGACTTCTTGGGGGCCTCCAAAATTTTTTCAGAATTAGTGCCAACTCTGAATTATCTGATCCAAAACTACAGCCAAACTCAAAATATAAATTTTGCCCAGAGAAATAGTTTCTGCAGGTTTTTTTTTTCTAAACAATAATTATTTTAACTTCATTTTTCTTGCAAATTTAGACAATCACTGTCATCATAAAATGAATGGGAATATTCCCCAAAGAAACACAAACTCCTATTGCCAAGAGATTTGTAAGAACGGCAACAGCTTTTGGTTGGCTCCCAAAATATTTTATAGACAACACCACTTTTACATACATTACGTCGTTAACAGTCCCACAGAAGGGTAACTAACGAGAACGCTGATACACTGGGACAGGGTACCCTGAGCCTGCTGCTCATATGCACATTCCTAAAAGCTCCTGCAAATAAGGGTAAGAAAAGGATAGAACCTGCTGCTTGCTTCTCATTTTCCTGAGATGGAAGGTACATTGTATCACAGAGTAGGTGAAAATGAAGAAACGAACAAGTTCTGCAGGCTCAGTAAGAGCTGCGCTTCGTTGAAGTTGACAGCCCAGGTAAGGAAGCCACAAACAGCCTGGTGCGGTCTGTAGGATGCAGCTTCAGTAAAATGTGTGACTGTCAACCAGAAGTACGTGGCCAAACCCAGTTCAGCAGACTGACGTCTTCTTCACAGGAGATTCTGTACTTTTAAGTATCACAGCGAAGCTTTTTTAAAGTAATTACACCATAATAATGAAACAGCTAGTTATACCTACTGAGACCTATTTCCAGATACACAGAGGCCTTGTGTCTTATGTAGAACCAGGAAACTCAAAATAATGGAATTTGAAAGTAACAGATACAGAATTTAATGGAGATCTCCGTCAACACATTCATCGATGTTGCATATACATGCATGTATGTATAAGAGATGTGTGACAATATTTGTCTATACACAATTTTGCTGTGTACAGATGAAGTTACCTTTGCTGGCACTATTAGTAGGACCTAATTCTATTAGTAGAATATTTTTATGTACACTCCACTTGCTAAAATGTGTTGTCATGAAAAAAGCATCTGGAAAAGTTTTTTTTTTTTCTTCTCTATTTTACCCAAGTCTGCCATACCACTGTATATTGTCAATGTGCTCATAGTTTATTTTCTTCTCGTGATTGCTAATGCAATAATATTTTTATGCCTGATCTAGCAGTAACTTTACACTGGAATTAAATGTCAATTTCTACTTTCCACCCCCAAAATTCTAAATTAAATGCCACTGATACTGACCCCCTGCATTCAGGCAAAATGCAGCCACCAACCCACAAAGGGACATTTATAAAATAAGCCTCGCTTGTTTGAACTGCAACACTGCCGTCACTGGAGTTTCACCCGGGAGACTTAAATAAATAAAAATAAACCAAAGTAATAAACACCATGTTTTATGGAGCTGCACAGAAAAAAAAAAAAAAAAAAAAAAAGAAAAAAAAAAGAGGTCCTCCTGGCAAACTTGAAAGATTAGACTTCAAAGGTGCCTCTCTCATTCCGGAAGACTTCTGGCCCACGCTACTCAATGCCATCTCTGAAGGACAGTCAGCTGTGGGCAGCAGGGCCACCCACGCAAGAGCCTGCGCTGCCCTTCGGCACTGCAACGAGCTGCCCTTCTGTACACGACAATATAGGAAACAAAACAATCTTCCAAATTAAGTCAACTTAGGAATTTCTGAGTGCAACAGGAATAATGAATCACCTACTATGCGTCTCAAGCAGCATAAGGCATGTTGGAAAAAAATTGCCTCTAGCCCAAGGCTTTCTAATATATAGTTATGTTCTCCGAGGAGCTAAGTTTTGCTACTACTGATGGCATTCCAGTGGCCATGTTACCCAAATGTCCGATGTGAAACAATTTTTTTTTCTTTTTTTTTTTTTTAAAGAAACAACTCACATCTGTCCATAGACTTTAGGTTTTTGGAAGACTGAATATAATTTTAGAATCATCATCGTCAGCTGGTTGACAGCAATAAAGACAACATTCACTTTAAATAACCCTGAATTATATACAGTTGAGTAAATTGGAATTTGTTTTGCTTTAAGGTCTTCCAAAGTTGAGGCCAACATGCTGAACAAAAATATTAAACTATCTATAACCCTGTGTCAACATATGATGCTACTGGGAATGGTAAGTGAATTAATTTTCCAAGGAAAATTAATTACTTATGACTTACAGTTGTAAAAGCAAACAACGTAACTCTGGATTAGGGCACATTTAATTTCTGTTTGGAGTAGCGATTAAATTAATTTCATATAATTCATGGTATGTAATGGAAAGCAGAACAAAGATGAAATCTTAGACAATGACTGACACAGAAAAAAGTGTATATTTATGTTCCTGATCCAAAAATAAAGGTCACAGATATTAATCACTGTCTAGTGAAACATAATTTTAGTTTCTAAAATGATTTTTTTCAAAAGTGTTTGTTAGAAAAAGTGTTATTAGCAAGATAAAAATCTAAAAAGCAACAAATTACAAAACATCAGAGAAATCTTGCATGTTATACTGTTTCTTAGTGAAAAGAGACTACAATTTTCAGTGATATCTATTGAATGACATAACTGTCACAGGATTATTATGAGGAACAGCAACACTAAATTCATCCTACATTAATTTAAGTTCATCTTACTTTAAGGAAAAGAGGAAAAATTTGATCATTGATCCAATATTTAACCAAATACATATACTAACACCACACTAAAATATAAACATAAAATGTAGATTTTTATCAGTTAGTTACATTTTTATAGTAAACAGTTATTGAGAAAAATAAATCCATAGCTCCAGTGAACCTATGAAAGAGTTTTTGCAGAATTCCATAATTTGTTATTTGTTCAAACTCAGTAAGAGTAATTACTTTGTGTATTTCAGTGCAAAACATATCACTTATTTTACATAAGATCTTCTACAGGAGCCACACATTAACAAACCATTTATTGGTTTAAACCATTATCAGAATTTTAATTGCTACTTATGGTCTCTTACTGAAGGTGAATATGAATTTATTGCTGATTCCAGATTTTTGGATATCAAGGCAACAGTTGCTGTGCTATGAACTCACATGGAATCACTCAGAAGTACAATAATATTAGTATTTTTCCTTATGAGTCAAATGAATATACTGTTAATTCACGAAACCAAAACAACAGATGCAACAAATGACCGCTGCACAGCAAGCAGTGACTACGGAATTCCACCAACAAATAATATTTACATTCATGATGTTTAAATTGACCCCCCACACACATTCAAAGCAAGTGATTCACATCCCCACTGCCACTTTTACCTGACTTTGGACACTAAAGAGATGCTTTTACTATGGTCATAGTTTAACCAGTTGTATCATTATAATATTTACATTAAAATCTGACTAGCGTTCATAACATGTGAAGTACATTAATCTGTAAGATGCTATGAAAGATGAATGTTTGAGCCTGAAATGCAAGTTCTATGAACACATATATCACATTACGGACACAGGTAATGCCAAGAGTAATCTGCAGCTCTCTGGCTGCTTTTTACTGTAGTATTTTTAAGAATGTTTCAAAAATGTAAAGAACTTAAGTTATGAAAATTTAAAGGAAACCTAGATGAGAGGAGCTGAACAATTTTTCATTGCCAAAATGGTGTATTTTCACTTAAGGTTATTAAACACTTGAAATGTAAACAGGAAACCCAACAGCATCTCACACATTACAGAAGCCGTTCAATCAAAATACTTTTGGAAAGATAGATTTTATCATCCTCTTTTCTGTTTCAGCTTTCAGTCAACCAAGTGTTTCCAAACTGATGCACAGAGATGCCGTACCAAGCTGATTTGCAGGATCCCAGCCTCACAACTCCCATATTTTCCCTCTTGCCACTTGGCTCCCGTGTCAGAGCAGTCTCTCAAAAGAGTTTAAATCTGCCTGGCTGGATTGTAACTCAGCTCGCCTGTGTTTGAACTAGCTCTGCCCAAGTATGCTTACGGAAAGGCGAAAAAAAATTAATAAATCAAACTCAAATATTAAATAGGCTTGCATAGAGGGTATCCTACACCTGGGCAATTCGGCTCAGGTGTTCCTATCTGCCACTTTTGTGGTAGTCTGGAAGTAAACAACCTTTACACCTATTTTTCATGAACAGTAACACTTATAATTTTAATCCAATTAGAGGTCAAATCATAAGAGAGAGTTTGCACCAAGTCTGTTGTCACACGGTGACAAAAAACTTCCTAACAAAATCAGAAATAAACTGACAAGAGAGGCCAAATCTGTCCAGCAGATGGTTCCTATCCACACCCTTAGATTACCCCTCCTCAGTATACCAACATTTCCCGTGAAGCTTCCCTACTTTTGCTAAAACCTCAGCAGCTCTATAAAACCCCACATATGCAGATACAAACTCTCTAATACTAAATAGCAGCGATGCAAAGGGGGGAGGGAGGGATTATTAGCAGTAACATCTAAAATTTACCTGCAGTTCAGGTTGCTTACAAAGGCACCTCTCTGACAAGTTTTCAAATGCTGTCTACAGCGCATTTTTGGTGACAGCAGCGAAAAGAGATGCAGTCCCTGGGCAGCCGGGTGAGTGACATGTGCAGATGCGGTGATACCGCCGGGCTCTCGAACTCTTTGCAAATAGTCATGCACACATTTTCCTTCATTTCCTTAAAGGGGCAGCATCGCACCTCAGCGCGCTGGCACATTTTCTTGGGGATGCCAGTAAATATATACAGCCTACTAGCTAAATAACACAACTGTCATCTTCTTTCCATATCCCTTTGCTGTCCTATAACCAGCTGTAATACATCAGTGAAAGTTTATTGTGCTTTGCTGATGGGACTGTCCATTTCTCTTTGCCAGCCAGAGAACAGGTAGGCAAAACCAGAGAGACTCTGCCAAGTTACAGGATATATAAACCATCCCTGGCAGCCAGTGAAACTGCTGCTGAAGATTCAGTTACACAAACTTGCCAGAGGTGAAACTTATTTGGAAAGGAATATTCCGTTTTGCACACCTACTTCAGTGGGGTGGGGAAGCACCCAGAAAACATTATGGGGTGATCACCTCTTCCTGACAAAGCTGTCTGCAAAGATTTTGTTTCCCATGGATGTCAGACAGCTTGGTTCACAGGGCTTTACTTTTGAAAATGAAAATCACATCATTTACCCTAAAAATGGCATTGGGCAAAACCACATATGATTTTTGCTTGGTTTCTTCACAGTCAATGCTTTACCACGACTACATGACAATTAAGGATTCCATAAGTTGCTGGGTGTTAGAAATCCTGCAATAAGCACAAATTTATTCACCAGCCTACCTATCCACTTTCTTTTTTCTAACACACCTTTTCCCTACTGACAAGACCCCCCCCCCCCCCTTTTTTTTTTTTTTGCCTGCCTTTAACAGTATTTTACAGGTAAGCCACCACACCCCATCCCTCATCCATCCCTCATAAAGTTTTTGTCCACCTTAAAACTTTTGAGTACTCCTCTCCCTTTTCCACAAATTTCAAAGCAAGCGATTCCTTACAGTACGCTGCAAAAAACTTCTGCGACAATAGTCTCTTTGCTTGAGCCTACAGGTTCACAGGAGAGGTTAAGTTTCCTTTATTGAGGAGCAGAGCTAAGAGCACTGTGAAATACTATCCCACACGCCCCTGTCATTCAAGTCCCAGGGAGCTCATTCAGAGAGGAATACAGAAGCAGCCCAGAATTTGTCCTGTTACTATCATTTTATTATTTTTTTTTTATTTACAATAGTGGCAACATATCCTTTAGTTTATGTTTTTTAGGAATTTCTTTAATTCAGAATAGCCAGGTTTCTCTCATGACACACCACAGTTTCAGCCAGACTCCAGTCCACCAGCATATTTTATATTACGATTTTTTTTCAACTTAAAGTACACCTGTAATTAACCCGTTGCCATACACTTCCAAAAAGGAGTGATATATGTTCATTAATAAGCGGTTGGATTACTGAGAGATACGCAAACTGGTATCATTTGACACTTAAGTGTTTAAGCAAAGGTTCTCTTTACATAACCATTTCAATTAAAGTACAGAAAACCGTAAGCAACCTCACAAAACTGCAGTTATATCATAGGAGATTCATTCTATGCCTAACTGTATGTATAAATTCAGTGTAGTAATACAGAAGGAATGCTGAAGCATTTTGTAGACAGGCTGTTCAACTGCACATTGAAACCCACAACCTACAATT
>NW_009647437.1:2297234-2382958 GCF_000708025.1 Charadrius vociferus
CTGCTGAACTGGATTTCCACGGGAGTCACATGAATCACACAATACAAAGCACTGCTCACCTAATAAGACATCCTATTTTCTTAATCAGAAAAACTTAAGTCGCAAACCCATACAAATTTGTTTTAATAAGCTTAATAAGGCAAGCTCAAGTTTGAGGTTGTTCTGACAATCACACCTCAGAGATTTAAAAAAGACACTCTTGCACATCGTGTGTCATCATATTTGCACATCATACATGAGTGATTCTCCCATGCTATCCAAATAACACACCTAACTACTCATATACCCTATGGGTCAATTAAGCAAAAAACCCCGTTAAATAAAGTTCCTAAGTACTCAGTGAAAAACATACATCTGAGTGAAAAATCAGCCAGCTCCAGTACTTTGCTCCATGTTATTAAATAAAAGCATACTATGTGAAGGATATGTAACCGAATTCAGATACCAAGAAGGATACAGAGTCTCTTATATTTCACCATTAAAAACCGTATATCTATTTGAAGGAAAAAAAAAAGACAAAGATTTTCTTAAACCACATGCTGACTCTTTGCAACAACCAATGTTCAGGTTATGATAACTCTTGTTTGCAATCACTAAGTAGTTCACAGCTGTGGTGATGTCAGCAGCTTCCTATCTAAACACTAATTTTCAAGTTTGAGCTATTAGAAAAACAATACATTTAGTTTACCCAAAATATTGGCTTAGATAGTAAAGAAATATACCTAAAGTTTGTTAAGCCTCAGAATGGCTTAACAAATAAAGCTATCAAGTTATCTTTGCTGGGGTTTTGTAAGAACAATCTGACAGACACCTGCAGTGCAAGGGATAAGCCACTTTTCCTGCAGGAAAGACAACAAATAGAAATAAGGCATAGGTTTGTTCAGTCTGCAGTTGTACCAGGCCGACCCAACTGTATCTCATCTTACTCTTGTATTTAGAAATAGCCTTGAGGTGTCTTTGATCTCTGTATTTCTAAAATGTTGCTATAGTTCACCTCCCAAATAGCTCCAAATTTAGTAACTATTAAGCATTAAATATACAGTCAGTTTGCCTCAAGTAAATAATTTGCATGATGGGCATTCAGAAGACTAACAAAATTTTAAATACTACTACTGTCAAAAATGAGGTTAACACCACACCTTTCTAATTCCCATCCTGTCAGACATGCACCCACTGAAGGTCTAGAAAGACTTGACAGCAGTGATGCCACCCACATCTTTTGAGGGATGAAGGGTAAGATTAGCGAATGCAACAAACTACAAGGGCTATATGCAGTTTCAGCCATGTGCAGGAGAGACCAGTAGCACCCTTCCACCGCTGCCCACCAGCTGTCCATCATCAGCACGAGTATGGTTTGGCACTTTGGAAGTGAATGAAGGACCCACAGAGGGATGGCCTGCAAGGGCAGAGAGCATTCTTCATGGCATTCTAGGAGAAAGGAAAAAAGCCTCCCTCCTTTCCAATGGGAACCAAGGTATGACTTCAGTGAGGTGCCCTGCTATTAACTAGCTGGCTGTAGATTTTAAACTGGTTTATATCCACAATACCATACTTATGACAGAACTCGTCCTATTAAGGAAGAAGTGCATCTGAACAAAAGTGCTCCCTAAAGTTGCATTGTCATTTAATAAAACATACACGTCTTTTTTGAGGGGAAACCCAAGCCTAAAAAGGCACACCAAATTGCAACTGAAATAATAAAAAGTCCTACAGGTAATAATCAAATGCAAAACTGAAGTCCTTCAATAACGAGAGGAACACAGGGAGGTAAAAGGACAAGAGGGACAGAAAAAGCATTTCCAAATTTAATTATTATTAGACATTCTGATTAGGATTTATGAAACTCTCCTTTGATCAGGACCTTCCAGCATTATATAGGAAATAAACCAAGAATTAGCTCAATCATTTTTCTGCCCTGAAGGAACTGCTTCTTAAGAGTATTTTATTTATTTGACTAAATGTTCCAGCTACATCTGGAATCAAGTATCCTCCCACTTCAGAGGTTACAAAACTACATACATTATCTCTTACATCCTTTTGGGATGTCAGTTTTCCAAATGTGTTAAACAGTGAAGATGTAACCATGTACAAAAATGTAACATGAAGAGATTTTTGTGCTCCAAAAATTATAAAGACCAAATTTGATGTTGCTTTTTCAAGATCAGACATGGTGCACATTTTTTTAATATTACACATGACTTGTCAAAACTTCTGATCCTTCAACACACACACACTACATTTTTTTTCTTAAGCTACAGGTGAATTTGAGCTCCACCTAGCTCTTTCCAACTTTCCCTAGAGGTTACTGTTTTGTTAGCACCCAGGGATTTTGAAAATTAAATGAATAGCATAAGACCAATCAAACTTAACATAGTCCCTTTGCATTAATTCTCCGTTCTCTGCCCTTACAATACGGATCCAGATTTTGACTTTTTAAAAGTTTATTAATTCAATTCCCCTTTTACTTGAGGCTATTTGTCTTTGATGGGTACTGGTGGACAGAAAGTTCACGCTAGTGCTGTTTTATTCTCCTATGAAACGTTTGGTTTCTATTTGAGAGGAAGGATTTTTTTTTTCTTCTTTAGGCATATTTTTTACTTTTTTTTATTCATTTTCTTTGTTCTGGAATTCAATTCCCTAACCGCGATCTTTGTGAAGCAGCTTTGTTCTCAGCTCTTATCTACATCTTCCAAGATCATTACAACTGCAGCAGTAATTCATCAGCCAGAATTCAGTTTGCAGCATAATAAAGTCTTGAGACACTAACTGCTTCTTCCTATATAGGAATTCAGCTTTGAACCAGCATGGGGAGGTGGCAAGGCAAACATATTTTCTATCAGGCAGAGTCTGGGCATCATCTTCACGTTCAACTACAGAAGAAATCATAGTAATATGGCCTGAAGGTGATAAATTAATTTTGGCTAGGTTCCTGTCTGGGAGGAAAGAACAATTTTCCTAATGAGATAAAGATGAAAGACGACAAGGACCTTTAGGCAACTGGAATTCTGGTCTGAGAGAGGCCCTAATAAATCAGGTTGTGCTTCTCTTTGTTTAAGGAAATACCTGTTAGATTTGGGGCCTGTTTATTTTTCTCTGACAAACCCGATTTTCTTGGTAGTGCATAAACTTGGAATTATAACTTGAAATGAGAATAAAAGCAGGTGGTCAAGAATATATTTCAATTTATTTTTGTCATCTAAAATAGGTAAACACACAATCCCAACTGATGGGACTCAATCTCCAGAGATCTGCTACCTGAAAACTTGTATTTCCATACCCAAATTATCCATATCCAAATGAGCAGATCTGCTTCAAAAACTTGCACTAGAAAAACTAGAAAACACCAATATTCTCACGAACATGCACCTGAAGGACAAAGTGGCCAGATGGGAGGGATCCAAAATCCTGTGGAAGCAGCAACTACAGCAGACACAACCCCTTTGCATGGTGCTTGGGAAAGGGGGGGAGGTTACACACACTTCACAGGCTTTGAGAGACCTCATACTGTGCACATCAGTTTTAACACAGGATCACTTCACTTTCACAGAATGGTTTAAGTTGGAAGGTACTTTAAAGATAATCTAGTTGCAACCCCCTGCCATGGACAGGTACACCCCCCACTAGACCAGGTTGCTCAAAGCCCCCTCCAGCCTGGCCTTGAGCACCTCCAGGGATGGAGCTTCCACAACTTCTCTGGGCAACCTGTTCCCACGCCTCACCACCCTCAGAGTGAAAAAATTTCTTCTTGATATCGAATCTAAATCTACCCTCTTCTAGTTTGAAGCCATTACCCGTTGTCCTATCACTACATGCCCTTTTAAAAAGTCCCTCTCCAGCTTTCTTGTAGGCCCCCTTCAGATACTGGAAGGCTGCTATATGGTCTCCCGGGAAACTTCCCTTCTCCAGGCTGAACAACCCCAACTCTCTCAGCCTGACTTCATGGGAGAGGGGCTCCACCCCTCTGATCATGTTCATGGCCCTCTTCTGGACCCTAACAGGTCCATGTCCTTCTTACGTTGGAGGCCCCAGAGCTGGATGCAGTACTCCAGGTGGGGGTCTCATGAGAGTAGAGGAGGAGAATCACCTCCCTCGGCCTACTGGCCACACTACTTCTGATGCAGCTGATGATGCAGATAGCTTTCTGGGCAGTGAGCACACATTGCTGGCTCATGTTGAGCCTCTCATCAACCAACACACCCCCAAATCTTCCTCCTCAGGGCTGCTCTCAAACCATTCTCCACCTAGCTTGTATTTGTGCATGGGATTGCCCCAGCCCACATGCAGGACCTTGTACTTGGCCTTGTTGAACTTCATGAGGTTCACACAGGCCCACCTCTCAAGCCTCTCCAGGTCCCTCTGGATGGCATCCCTTCCCTCCAGCATGTCAACCACACCACACAGCTTGGTGTCATCAGCAAACTTGCTGAGGGTGCACTCAATCCCAACATACATGTCACCAAAGATGTTAAATAGTACCAGTCCCGGTACCGATCCCTGAGGAACACTGCTTGGCACTGGTCACCACTTGGACATCGAGCCGTTGACTACAACTCTTGGAGTGCGACTGTCCAGCCAGTTCCTCATCCACCGAATGGCCCATTGGTGAAATCCATGTCTCTCCAATTGAGATACAAAGATGCCGTGCAGGACAGTGTCAAATGTTTTGCACAAGTCCAGGTAGATGTTGTCAGTTGCTCTTCCCCTATCTACCAATGCTGTAACACTATCATAGAAGGCCACCAAATTTGACAGGTACAATTTGCCCTTTGTGAAACCATGCTGCCCTGTCACCTATCACCTCTTTATTTTCCATGTGCCTTAGCAGAGTTTCCAGGAGGATCTGCTCCATGATCTTGCTGGGCACAGAGGTGAGACTGACCAGCCTGTAGTTCCCCGGGTCTTCCTTTTTTCGCTTTTTAAAAATGGGGGTTATATCTCCCCTTTCTGGTCAACAGGAACTTCACTGGACTGCCACGACTTCACAGATATGATGGAAGATGGCTTGGCAACTTCATCCACAATTTCCCTCAGGACCTGGGGATGAATCTCATCAGGTCCAATGGACTTGTGCATCTTCATGTTCCTCAGCTGGTCTCGAACCTGGTCTTCTACATTGGGCTGTTCCTGATTCTCCCAGTCCCTGCCTCTGCCTTTTGCAACTTGGGCGGTGTGGCTAGGAGCCCTTACTGGTGAAGACTGAGTCAAATCTTTCCTGTAGCAATACGGTTATTGCTGATAACAGCAGCAGCTTCTGTGCAAGGAGGTGACTCAACTGAACATACAATGTTCCTGTGCCACTGTCCCATTACAAAAGCTGCAGCCTTTGTCAGGCAGGTTCTGCTTCACCAGTCTCTCACATCAAGCTCTGAGAAAAAACTCCCAGAAAAGACAGAGAAATTAATGTCTCTGCCATTGCCTTTCAAGTAGAATAGTTTGGGACCTCCAGCTATCTTAAACTGACAGAAAGGCCATGTCCCAAGTCAATCAAAACTCTGGCTACTGTGAAAACAGTAGCCCCAGCTGGACTCCTCCCCCAAGCTATGCATTGCTGCTGCTCCTCCCTTATGCCAACCCAGGACATCCCGTAGCCATTACCAGCACCGAAAAAGGACTGGGGCATTTGGGCAGGAGGAGCAGAAAAGGCAGGACCGCTCCTTCAGGGAGCTCTCACTTTGATCAATACACAGCGAGCATGTAACCATCCCTCAAGAAACCACCATCCTGCTTGTGCTATACGGCTCCCACCGCCATCAGCAGCAGCACAAAGCCTCGGTCTGCCTTTGCGTGAAGAAGTAGAAGCTGAGCACAGGACTAATCGCTGTCTGTCCTTTAGGACAAGAATGCCAAAACCTGGATTTGTCCAACTCCTAAATATCAATTTCAAGGTGTTTAAGAAAGAAGAGGTCATACCTAAATGCTAGGTTTATGTTTACACTGGGCTAAGAAAGTAACTTTTTTCTGTGAAAAGCTTGTTACGTCTTTGATCTTGACACACCAGCTTTTCCCACACCTGCCCTCCGAGATGCCAGCAAGTGACTGTTCTCTCTCAAGGAAGACAACTCATAACAGCTTAATTCTTCTTTTCCCTGACACAGGAGACCTCCCACACCCAAAGGGTGGCAAAGCTTCTGACTTTGCTTTCAAGAGTGCAAATTTGTTTTCAACGGTGTCACATAAAGCTCTAGTACCTCAGAAATTTCTGTATCTTTGAATAAGCACCTTACAGCTTCTGTGGTGATCATTAAGAATTCTGACACGAGGTCTATCTAGCTCAGAGGATTTATCCAAACCACGACGAGACTTAAAAGTGCAGGTAGCTGATAAAGAACAATTTGTGAGGTCTACCTTTACCAGGCTTTTAGGAATTATTTCTCTGAAACGTTTCATATAACCAAATTGGACACGAACAAATAATGCAGTCAGATGTTTACTTATAAAAGTGGATCTAGTGGATCAAGAAGCTTCCCTGAAAGGGCCAGGAACATGGTACTTGCCCTGATCTGTTTCAGTGCAAAGTAAATGACGCCAGCTTCAGTCACTGAGGCAGTAGTGAACTGCTGCAATATGTTCATTGCAACATTTGGCTGATAATATCATGCTCCCAAAACCATACAACCACCACCAACTCCGTGCCTTTTTGCTTTAGGTGTATGCTTGTACAATGGGCCGTAGTAGATAGTGTGCATCTAAATGAATACTTTCTAGACACAGTGATGCAAGTTCCTAATACTTGCAAATTCACAGTATACTTCAAATAGTAAAATATTCCATTTTGGAATTGATTTTTTAAAAATTTTATTTAACAAAAGCAACCAACTTCTCAAAGTGCTGACATAGCACTTCAAGGTGGGATTTTTTTGTTAAATACTTTTTTCCTGATACCAAGGACCAACAAAAATCTGTACCACTTTTCATTATTGTTGTTATTGCTGCTATAGCTATAAATAAAAGCAGTGGGTCTCCACAAGTAAGGAAGCCAACTATGCTTCAGAGTGAAGCTCCTCTTTTTGCCAGATGACCACCCCCTGATTTATAGCTGTCATTGTTAAAGCACATTTTTACTGATACATATGTTAAACTACATTGAAAGACTGAAATATTGTCAATTTCTTTTCCTCAAAAACTATGATATAGTTCATACTGAAAGATTAATTACAAAAGTTAGTTTTACTAACAAGTTTGGCAGTCAGCAAGCAACCTGAGTACATTTTTACAGTCTGTGGCAATACAAGTAGGGCTGGCAAAAGCAGCACTGAGATCTTAACCAACTAAAATGCTTACCTCAGTTCTATAAAACAAAACAGGTTAAACACTTGGCAATTTTTCATAGCACCTTTCTTTGTCACACCACCTTTAGCAGTGGCAGCAAAGGATTCTAAACTGCTAATTGCATTCTATCCCATTAACTCTCACATGCTAACCTGAAAGCACAGATCCAGACAGTTCTGTGCTTTCTGTTCTGACTTCTGTTCCAACCTTCCAAATTTACTCACATTCTATAGCTTCAAAAATATAGAGAAAAGCATGTGCTGAATTTTCTATTTATTTTTTTTTTTACTTCTCTTATTCGGTGGGACTTAAGCACATGCATAAATGCTCTCCCAAATGGATGCCAATATGCTATAAAACGAAAATAACTTATGTACCATTTCTCAATACTGGTCAGTTTATAAAGACACTTTGAAGGTAGAAGTTACTTCTCAGAAATAACCTACATGTATAAAAATAAGAATTGTCAAACATTTTCCAATTCAGCTTTAGTAAATGAAAAACTTTAAAACAAATGCTTTTATTACGAAGTTCTAAGAAGGAATGCATGTAACAGTACAAATTAATGGCTTCTAAATGGAGGAACAATATCTCATTGTATTTTACACAAAGAGCTAAAACCCTATTGCTGTAACAATACAAAAAAAAGAGAAGGCTTTACAGATCAGGTTACCTGTCCGGTTTGATGTTTTCAATACACTATAAATCTGGCTACAGCCATTTCAGAGTCTCAATCACATTCGTTAAAAGTAGAGATTAAAAAAGCAGCAGTCTATGACTTCTAAGTATTTACTACCATTCTATCAAACTCTACAAATGTGGTTTAAAGGAGATGTAACTACTTGACAATTATAAAGCAGCATTTTGGTGTTGCTCTATATCATGATAGATTACTTAGATTAAACGATACGTATTATCTTACCTGATACATTCCAACTCCTATGTGTTTGGGCTCAATTTTCACTAGCTCAGCTAATGGGTCTTGGACGCGTCTAGCTATGGAAACTGAAAAATAGAATTAGAAAACAACTATGGGTTTTACCTGAAAATCAGAATCACGCAATTGCTTTTGCTCTTTTTTTTTTTTTTTTTTTTTTTTTTTAAAATCTTCTACATAGTAATTTCTTTTTCTACCTGGACATAATCAATAATATAGCAGAATCCTTTTTTACTATTAGACACAGAACATGAAATGCACATTAATCAAACTTTTTAATTGAGTAATTCAAGTAAAGACCAAAGGAGATGTCAAATTGTAATCACGACATTAAAAAAGTTTTTTCAGGCCACAGAGTTAACAAATAGAACTGCGTACGCTAAATTTTCCCCCTGTATCCATACCAAAATGCACAGGTAACACTTAAAGTTAAACTCTGAAACATCCTTTAACCATAAATCACAGATATGTAGAAACAAATAAACATTTTAAAAAAGTGGAGTATCTGTTCACAAACTTATTTATCTAATATAGTATTTCTTAAGGTCTATATTATATACGTACATATTTATAAAATTCAATGTTCACTTTGAAAATGGTTCTTGGACTTTAATCTAAACTGTATACCAAAACACATCAATTTGCAATCTGTCATCGTTATATCCGTGTTTAGAAAAAAACAAAGCAACATAACTGGTCTTATTAAGAGCACACTGGAAGAACGCTTGGCCTTCTAAATCTAAACGTTGAACCAAAACTGCATTTCTGAAGCCTGTATTTAATGATAAATGCTTTCTTACTCAAATCTCAGAACAAATACTTATTTGCAAAATATAAATTTGTAAATTCTCAACCTTGGTCTAGTTGTGCAGATATTGAGTTTCATTCAGTATTTGCAACTGTGCTCCCTCCCATATATACTGAACTAGAAGAGTTCCACTCTACCAGTATTACATTTATGAACTTTTTTTCTCCTGACTAAAGTAAGGACAGGCTGGCTGGTTTAGCAGCTCTTAGAACATGCATGCTACCTAGGGAAATAAACACTGCTGAAGAACAGGAGTGTCTGGAAGGACTGCAAAGGTCTTTCCAGAAATGGACCAAAGGTCTTTCAAAAAAAAAAAAAACAAAAAAACACACCACACAAAACCCAAATCAAAACCAAACCAAACCAAACCCAGAGGTTGCCCAAAACTCCCCTGATGAAGCAGGGTCAGCTACAGCAGGTTGCCCAGGATCATGTCCTGTTGCGTTTCAAATATCTCCCTGGATGGAGACTCCACAACCTGTCTGGGCAATCCATTCCAGAGTTTGTCCACCCTGACAGTTAAATAAGTGTTTTCCTGTGTTCAGATGAAGTTTCTGGTGCTTCAGTTTGCATCCATTTCCTCTTATCCGGACAGTGGGCACTACTGAGAACAGTCTGTCTCTCTCTTCATTCTTCCCCATCATGAATTTATACACATTCATAAGATCCCCCCAAGCCTCCTCTTCTCCAGACCAAACAGTCCCAGTTATCTTGGTTTCTCCATGTGTGAGAGGTGCTCTGGTCCGTTAATCATCTTTGCAGCCCTCCTAATTTAAACAACAACAACAACCACTACTACAGGGTGTTAAAGACTTCATAGCATCACAGAAAAGGACTTGGCTAAACATTGATACTTGAAGCCAAACGTTTATTAGCATTTATTAGCTATGTAGGCTTCTCAAACCACAAATGCAAAGTTTATTGATTAAATACAGCATTAGAGATTTCACTTTTAAAGTTCTGCACTGCTAAATGCCCTGTTAACATGAAGTTCACTGCTCGGTCATGAAGGACTTATCATATCCTTTATTATCCATTTTAACACATGCTGACAATGGCAGTTTGCTAGCTAGGCTCAGACAGCTCTGTGCTGGTGACATCTGATACGCACATCCTGCCTCTCTGATAGAGAAATTCTGAAGTCAAAGGCCATCACATACGCCTTCTTGTCAAAAAAAAAAAAAGTTAACCAGTGTAAGTACACCAGTTATTGTTTACACAAGTACAGCTTACTACAGAAATGCTTGTATATAACAATCATTCATATTAACTACTTTGAAACACTAGTGGTACGTATCACTAGTCACCTAGCAAACAAAAGGGGAACAAAACACCAGTGAAAGTATTGGTCCAAACCAGGAAACATTTCAAACTATGTATTTCTTCTGAATGCATTTATGTCTATGTGTAGGTACTATACCTATCTTTCAGCAAGCATTCTTAAACTCAACTTGTTTAATAGCTATACAATGTTTTAGAGAATTTTCTTTTAGTTCCCACCTAATGGCAAAACACATTTCACAAGTTACATTTCAGATAAGCTGAGAGCAAATATTTCTCACTGTCCGCACCTCCTTTCATTACATCTTTTAAAAATAGACAACTACATGGATAGGTTGATACAGGAATTTTCCAAGCATAACCTTCTCATGGGAACCTTCAATTAAGAAGTAAAATTTAGACTCTCCTTGTCATAATAGCTAGGTTGACAATGCTGTCATATCCCTAGGAGGCTTCCAGTGGAGGCGTAGGACCTGATCCAGGAAAGCACTTCAGCACAGATGCATGTCGGTATTCCCACCAGAACCAGCAAAACTATTCACATGCATAAAGTTACATAGACATTTAAGTGCTTTCCTGGATCAGGCCTAATAGTTACAATATCGAAGCGCGAAGATCAAATAACAGTCAGTTATATGACTTAAGGGATGCAGCTCCTGCGGCCGATACCAGCTGGACAGCTGACCTGCGGAATTCCACTAAAGCCGTAATTTTATTCCAGAACTTTTCAAATTCAAAATAAAAGAGAGCACAATAAGGAAAAAGTCCAAATTCTCTCTAAGCACAAATTCAGTCAAGATTAGCATCTACTGTCTCTCGGACAGGCAAACCCACTTCTTTGTTATAGTACTAGCACACTGCAATAGATAGATATTTTCAGGGGGCAATGAGGCTCTGCTCTGGCAATTTGATCCATGTGGCTGGACTCTTACAATAAAGCAGAATCTTACTGAAATCACAAGGGCTCTGCAGAAGTGCAAGGTCTGCTATCATGGACCATACAGAGACAGCAGAACTTGATGGTCTTACATTTCCCCCTTAAAAATTACAATCAATACATTTCAAAGGGTTTTTTTTTTTTAATATTAAACTATTTTACACTAATACAGGTATCGCCTAAAACAATTTCTTTATATGCTTAAGGTACATTTCAGGAATAGTTAGAAACCATGCATTTTTAGAAGACTGACGATGAAACAGGTAATGGATTCTCACTTCTACAGTTATTAAGGTATGCTTCAGTTTTGCTCCAGCAAATACAAAATAAATTATATGATGGCATGCAGGGCAAAACCAGATAATCGGATTTCTCAAAAGTAATCAGCAGGGCCAAACATGAAATGTTTGAGATGCCATTCTTAAAATATGCTAGTCTAAGTAAAATGAGAAAAAACAAACTATTCAGTATTAATCAGAGTATTACACTCAGGATGACGTGGCCCTCTACTAGAAAACCACCACAAGAATTGCACACCCAATAGATGCAAAGCTTCAAGTTGTCAATTAAGAAGAAAACGTTATAGCAATACTTGGAATGCCAGTAACATACTGTGCTGCCACACAGTAAATCCATGTAAAATTTTAAAGCTTGGGGGGTGAGGGTGGAGGATGGGAGGGGGGTAGGATGGCCTAGGTGGTCCTCTGACCTCAATGCAGATGAACTTTGCCTCGAAATGGAATAAGAAATAAAGAAGGTTACAGAAATCATATTTACTGAAATCCTTTCTTGTCATTAGGACATTTCCCGCAATTTTGTAAGAAAGGCAATTTAACTGTTTGGTGGTCTTGATTCACTCCATACTTTGGCCATTTGACAAGACAAACCCACCAGATAGTTACGTATTTTTGCCTGTCAGCAATGAAGTGCAATGACAGTGTGGTGAGCGAAAAGCTTCCGTAAGAGTTGCCTGCACAAGTCATGTCAGTCTCAGCCTCTGATCTTCATAGAAAATAAGGAATTATATTAAAAGGTTTTGTTTCCTAATGGCTAGTGAGCAGATGTGCCCTCATGAACTTTCAAACATACTTAATTATCTGGCCACTCCTGTCTATAAAAGATCAAATCTCTCTTAATTCCAAAATGACAAATTTAAAATTAAGACTACTTTCCTCACACAGACACATCACGCAACTTTGTTTTTACTAGTCCTGACTACAGCAAGTGATATAATTTTTTGCAGGGATTAAAAAGGAGAGAGTTTCCACTCTAGAATACCGATAATAGTTTTCAGACTAAATCTTTTTAGACTAAAAACGGAAAAACGTGCCCACTCTCAACAGTGAGGGGCAAAAAACAGGCTTCAAACTATTTATCTAGATGGTATCTATACAAGGGCCATGTCAGCTGCCAGGCCTAAAAAGAACAGAATTAGTGCTAACTTCTTAACTAGGCTACCTGCCTCCCTTCAGTAATGAAATAGATCTAAAGCAATCATTATGGTCCAAATTAGATACGCACACTATTTAGGGTGCAAGAGCAGCTAGAAAGGTTGTCAACTACATAACAAAATTTATTATAAATAAAGTATCATGCCTGCTTTGGGGGCAGCCTGCCAACTTATGTGTTGAGACAATAGCCTATTAGAATGCTCTCCTTTTGCACTGCTCGACATAAGAGCCACACCATAAAGCAAAAGCTTAATGGCTGTAGGTAGGGGAAGAGTGAAAATGGACATACAAAGTAAAAGCAAAAAAAAAAAAAAAAAATAAATCAATTTCTTTCAGTTACAGTGGCATTCAAACATTGCTTGCCACTGCACACAGAAAACATTTTTGGTCCAAAGTCCAAGATTTCCAATTCCTTCCTTTAAACGCACGGGTCTTTATATAAGGATAAAACCATGTCCCAGTTAATAACTATGACAGTTCAGCTACCTCATACTAGTGGAAGCATTTGTTTTGGTTTTGAAACAATGTGAAGGTTCCATATATGAAGGCAGTGGGTAGTTTTACAAGTGTTTTGCAAATAAATATATGGCAACCACAAGCTATTAGGCTATGACTAGTTCAACCTCAATTTTGTCATAAATGAGAACATTCTGTATTTTTATTACAAAACCTCAGTATTTTGTTCTTGCTGAGACATGCTACCATAACATCCAAGTAACTCATCCCCCCTCCCATTTTAAAATAACCTTTACACCTTAAAAGTCTGGCTTGAAACTTTAGTGTCAATGAAATAAAAAAATAATATATTGAGGTAATCAGAGACTAACTCACAAATGCATATGTAATTACTGTCAATATATCATACCAGGATAGATATGGAAACATTACAACTTATTTAAATCCTTTTATAAAGCCTATTATTGTGTTCAAGATCAATTACTCTCCATAAGTATCTGCAATAATGTTTACTCAGTGATCGATTGTTCAGGTTTCCTGAGTCCTGGAAGCTTTCTATCCTGTTGACCTGAGTTTCACCCTCCTTGCAAAGGATACAGTGAAACGTACAGTAGTCTTTTCATTAAGCATTCTTTCTCAGTAGGTCAGGATTTGTGACACAGTTTTGAATCCTCATATATCTTCTTGGTGGGTTTAAAGTATGCAATTTATTTTAAGCAACTGCCCAACAGCTGCATTTCATCCAAAATTCTTCTGTGGCAAGTGAGCAGGTTTTTGTTTTAAAAAGGTTAAATTTTAGTTTACTTTTAACTCCATAAAACTGATAATCCGTTATTTGCCTAAGATTAATGAAATAATGAATGACAATGTTCTATTTACTTACTACGAAAATCTTTAAAAGAGATGGCTTGAATACAAAAAGGGAGTAAGGAATACATAGAGAAAACTTCAACAAGTGAATATTACAATGCAGCTTTTAAAGTAAATTTTTTTTCTTAGAAATACACTCTCTAAAATACTTTTCGAGTATTAGTTATTTCTGTATGATAGATAATAGCACTTTTTTTTAAATCCAAGGTGAGATGGGAGACATATAGTCATTGAATTGAAGCCTGATGTGATTTATCTGCCACAGAAATGAGTTAGTCTTACAGGATGGTATAAATTCAGAAAAATCTTTTCCCATCTGCTCAGCTTAAAAGATAGAAATCGTCAGTACACTTTTCACATTCAGACTGCTGGTTCCAATTTGAACAGCAACACCACGGGCATTGATTACAGTTACTACTCAAAGTAAAAAATTACTTTAAGTTCTATACTTACAACAGTTACTCATTTATATCAACAACAAAAATTAACCTTTCATAAGTAATCAGAAAAATCCTACGCTTGCCATAAGAAAAGGAGCTTTGGTGAGTAATGCATTGTACCGCTATATTAAAGCCACTCAAAACTGCTTAACTTGAAGAGCATCCTTGTACTCTGTTGTACTTGTTCCTCTGTCTCCATGCTTCAAAGCTGCAAAGCCTTCTAAGGGAAATACACAGACACACACATGCACAGAGTTGCATTCAGAGGGAGGGAAGTAAATAATTTTTGTAATTTTCTTAAATAAATTCCTTTATAAAGGAATTTATTATTATTCCTCTTAAATAATTTCCTTAATGCTAAGGGAAATGGGATTTACCAGAGCCTGGACTAATACTTTGCTTCTGGACATCGCTTTTAGACAGAACTGGTGGGATGTTTTCAGTTTGTTCAGAAGTGCAGCAAGTGATGCTCTGTAAATAGAAGGCCAAGGCCAACTGCTGAACTCAGACCCATCTGGGACATAACAGGTAAATGAGAGGCAGGCAAGGTGAACATCACATCTCTCCATGCAAAGATTACATATCAGTTGCAAACATTCACACACGTACAGAGAACAACACTCAATTACAAGCTATATGCATACACAAATCTCTTAGCGTAGCAGAAATACTGATGCAAAACAGACAAAAGTTTTCACCTAGCTCAAAATAATCTGTTTTAATTTTGTAACAAGGCAGAAGCCTAGAGGAATTTAAGTGGGTCTTGATCTTGCAGATTATAGATCAAACTCCTCTACTCTAGCTACTGCTAGACTCTACAGCTGCATAGGAAATACAGTCCCGATGAGCAAGATGTTCATGATTAAATACCATCTCTCACACATGCCATGAAGTTTGCACAGACTGGAAAACGTCAGATTCTTGTCTAGAACAAGAAGAAAGTAAAGACTACAACGATCTCCAACACTTGCGTAACAACCCATGCAGCATTATGCCACTAGTTTTGGGCAATTCAAACCCATTTTTCTATCTCAAAATCCTGATGCAGGCACACATGTTCATGCACGACTGTAGGAGGCCCAATCATTTCCAGGCTACCTGCAGTTATGGACTCTTTTTTAAGATTATCCCAGATTTGCTACAACTTCTGTTCAAACTGTAGAGCCCAGCTTCAGATGAGCTTCTGCTCATTGGTGAGAACTGGGTTCTATGGGGAAAGAAGTAATAAGTCGTCTTTACCTCCTACTGCTGGTCACAACCCATTTTGTTTTTAACCACTATATCTTTCCCTTCCAACAATGTAATAAACTCATTCTTAAATGCTATAGACTACATCAGGTGAGGAACAGAATGCAATTTCATTTTTGTACTGCTGTAATTGCACACAACCCAACTAAACAGGTTGGGTTCAGGCAAAATGTTTTAACGTATAAGAATTCAGCGCTTACTTTCCCTTCTTCTAACTCTTTCTGAAAACTTGTGGAACTTGCACCAATCCTCTACTATTAGCTGCAGAAGGAAGCTTCCACTTAGAAAGCAGTGCGAATGGTTTAACCGTAAGACTTCTGTCCAATAAAGTTTTTGAAAAATGACCTTCTCTCCGGAGTAGCCAAGGGGGAGTAGTGCTCTTTTAAGAAGATAAAGAAATTAGCTCAAGTAGACATCAAGGCACTATGTCCCACACATCTAATCATCAAATTGTTTTACTTTCCTTAAGATAAAGTCAAAAGAAATTACATTTTTTCCAATCTCTACCTTCTACTTGCTGGCCAGTATGACAGCTCTGAACTGTATGTCTCTATCTTTAACAGCACCCCAGGGAATAAAACCCCATAGCATGACAGCCTCAAAGTCCTAACAAGCCCTTGAAGCCTATAAGGCTTTCTTTTGCAAGGAAAAGTGCAAGTGGTGTGCTGAACTTTGAGTGTACAATAATCCAATGTGTTCTGCCCTGTGGAGAGGAGACAAGCAGATGGGATTTGACAATGCTAAGGCAAGCTGTGCCGTGTGACCTTTTGCTCTCTCAGATTCTTCTTTATCCTCAGAAATCATCCTGTAAAAGCAGCACAGTTTCTATACTGGGTCATACCTGTGCATGCAGTGCGACACACATGGTTGTCCTTTTAGTATTCCAAATTTTTTCAGAAAAGTAACTTTAGGGAATATTTTATCTACATTTGTTGCTTTCATAATTTAGTGACACAACTATGTGGCCTTGACAGAGGACACCAGACCCTTCATGTCTGAAAAGAAAATGAGCATTTCTTGGAGTTGCAGCATGAGGCCAACCCAAGTATGTTGCCCTTGCTTCAGCATCTGAACACAGAATTGCAAATCGAAAATCAAATGCATATGACTGCATTAAGGTGGGGAAATAAATCGGAGAGGTTTAGCTCTCTGATTGTTAGAGATCTCTTCTAAGAAGCATTTACACAAACGTCATGTCTGAAAAGATGTAATTCCCTTTCCCACCTCATCCTGTGTTTAAAGAATTCTACGCATTCAGGTTTGTCTACATTTTTATAAATCAATGCAATGAAGGGCATTAGGTTTTTATTTTGCTTTCTAAATAGTGAAATAAAGAAAAGATTGCTTATTTGTTAGAGCAGTCATCCCAAAATGAAACGTAATTCATCAATTTAATGAAACGAAGACATTTCTCATTTAATACAACTGAGCGTATATCAAAACCAGGGTAAAATCCCAGCATGACTACTGCCTCTTACAGAGATTTTGTACCACCAGGCCACTGTTCCACCAGAATTCAGCAATTTCCTCTGGTTCCTAGAGTTATTAAGCAACATTAATTTCATCATGGTATGTACTTCAAGAGGTGGAAAGGCAGCAGATGAAAAAAAACCTGATGTGAGCACATGCAAAATGATCGGTGCATCCTTTATCCTCCTTGTACTAAGGGCAACAACAAAACCACCACTAGCTCACCATACCTTAAAAAGTTTCCAGGTATCCAGGAAGTACATAAATTCCATATTTCTGCCTGTCAATCCTTCAACACAAGTCATACATGCTTACACCTTCTGTATATTTCACCTGTCCCTCCACAGCCTTCCCATTTAGTCTAGCCAAATTTGTCCAAGCCAACAAGCATTTGCAACAAGAAGGAACTGTAGAAGCGGAGGAACGCTACATGAGAGAAAAAACAGAATGCATGGCAGGGCCGGCGCACCGACACCTGAACAGACTCATTTTATTTCTCATCCCAGAAGCCTCATTTTCATTAGTAATACAGATGCACAACAAAATAAAACTTTGGCCAACTACTATACGACAAGATGGAGGTAAAACAAAGAATATACCAACTTTTAAAAAACTATTTAATTCCAGAGTTCACAGGCCCAGTGACAGGGCCGAAAACGGGTCGACATTGATTGTCACACAGTCCATCCATTTGAGCAAGGAACGCTTGTCACCACTGAGTTTAGCTTTTTTTCTTTTACTCATGCAAAGAATGCCACATGAAGACAGTCTTCTCAACAGCTCTGTTAATAAAAAACAACTAACGGCAAGGAGAACTACTGGTAAACTTGCAAGGCAAAGTAACTGTTCACTGAGCGTGGTATTTACAACTACTGCAAAGGGAAACTTGCATTCAGACCTTCAATTTAAAAAAGGCATAAGCAAATCTCAAACACAGAGACCTAGAGTAATCCAAAAGATCTTATGGACAAGTTACAATGAAAAACTCCTATTTGAACTTGCCACGAATAAAAGCTAACCAAAGGTTAAATAGGAAGTTTTTACACTGATGGTAGCTCAGGAGAAAAAATAGTAAGAAAAAAAACCAACAGAAGACCAGGACAGCCAAGTAAATCGGCATTTGACAGCTTTATGAAAACTACCAAATTAAATACCAGACTCCTCTGAGAGGGTGCCCAAAGGACACATGCTGGGGCAGAAACAGAACAGCAGTCACCCACCCAGCCTCGCAGCTCCCTTATTGCCATTTGACTAACCCTGGAGCAGGCAGTCACAAAGCCTCGAGAGGGCACATATTAATAAGCTTTACAAAGACGATCAACACTGACAGCTTGCTAAGCACCCTTTTTATGGTGCCCACTCTCCCCTACAACAATTCCCACCCCAAATCCTCAGCCTGCTCTTAGGCACAGCTTTTGGGAAGGAGAATTCAAGGAAGCCTTGCATTCCCTTCTCTGTCAGGCTACAACCCTATTGCAAGTTCATCCAAAAACCCGTTACTGAACTCCAGCGGCTTGTTCTCTAGGCAGAACCCTCCTTATCTGCTGCAGCTGAACTTCCTCAGCCTATCAAGTAGGAAATCCTTTTATTGCTCTGGCCTATAAGCCCCTTATCTCCTAACTCTGTGAGTCTGAGAAATAGCTGTTCTGCTCATTAATCCTACAATGGCTGTCAGAAGGGGATATATACCTTCTCACTCTACTCAAACACAAGTAACTAGGTTTCATCAAGTTCTTTACTATCTACTTAGTTTGAGTCCCAATCCACAAGATTTACTGCTACTCCAGTTTCTGTAAAAGAAGCTTCTGCACTTTCGTGAAATATTCATATTTGGTCAAATTTTAGACAACCTAGTTCAATGTAAAGAACTGATATTAGGAGCCGATATTGCCTAGGGCCAGAAAGAAGGTACCCAACTCTGGAGGACAATTCTAAAATTGGACAGACCCTATTCCATTCTCTGGACTGTAGATACCAGCAAATTGTTTAAGAAATGATTATTTTTTTTTTCCCCCCAAGCACGTGCAATATTGGCTAAAAGTGCTGTATGGATGACTTTCCACTAGAGTGCATACATACACAATCAGTTTATAATGAGACCTTTCTAATTATTTATTACAAACCCATGTCATCCATGACCTTCTAAGACAGCTCAAAGGGAAAAAAAAACCCCACCATTTGTGTTCTTGGCTTAATATATTTAGTCAGCATCCCCAAGAAATGCTAAAGGTTGCTATTTTTCTGTCTATATATAATATTTAGCCAAGGAAAAATTATTAAGATAATATTTTTATGAGGATTGATGTCTTCTATTTCTTTATATGAAGTGAAAACTTATTACAAACAATTGTTAAACAGCACTGCAAATACGACTGAGATATCACAAGATGTGAAAGTAAGCTCTCATATAATATGCATTATTTAATATTTCACGTTTATGTAACTGTCTGATGGACAGACACCTACCTGTGTAATACAAAAAAACCTCAAACCCTTCTATAAAGTTTGTGTTGAGAAAAATGTTGAAGTGGCAAACTGCGTTAAGATCACAGATATCTCACATCAGTTGTACCTTTTATTTTAACTATAAATGTCACACATTATCATGCAGCTGTCAGCTTCCTTTAATGTAGTAAATGCTATCATGTAAGCACAGAACCTGACATGATGTAACACAACAATTAAAATAAAAAGCAAGTCAGCTTTGACACCATGTCACTTTCTTGTTTGCTGCAAATTAAAAGAAAATCAAAAGCACAAAAGTAAAAACTAGTCCAGAAAAACAGTTTGGAAAAAATCCCAAACATCAGTTAATATTTCCCTCTAATGTTATGTCAGATTATTATGTTCAGCTTAAAAGAAAAAATGTCCACAGCTTTAGTACAGCTCATTACAAATTGACACCAAAAGACATCAAGAAGAAAGTCTAAAACATATAGAAAAATTCTATTTTAATAAATATACTTCTAGTTGTCAGTTCCATAACAGCTGACATCCATGGAACTAAGCAATTATTTTTCACTTTCTATCCTACCCCTTTTCAATCTCTATCTACTCTGCAGTACTGCTGCGGCACGTTAAAATTGTTGATGCTTTTCAAACGAGGTGCAACACCACCTAAGTTATGCCTGAAGCAATTCCTAGTAACAATGAAGAAATTATGAACAATAGATAATTAATACTGAAATTGGTCATACATTACAAGTTTGATTTTCATTTAATGTATTTGATGCACAACACTGAATAAAAGTGTGAAATTTTCAGAAATTGACTTCTGAAAAAAAGGAGAATCATGTACATCTGAAAAAGCATATTGTTAATAGTTAGATTTCCTCCTCCTCGGTGTTTTTCTGTTCACTTACATCAACTCTAAACCCACATTTAATGTATCAGCAACATAAAAAACTTTGGCTCAAGGGAAAGTTAGTGGCATCTGTCACAAATACAGAAATGTCATATGCCTAATATTCGCTCTGGTCATACCATGACACATTCAAAAACCTGTGGCCCAGGGAAGAAATAAACACAATGGAGTCCATTTACAGGCCGGGGGTAAAGAGTCAAAAAAAAAAAAAAAAAAGGAAGCTAGAGGCCTGTCCTGCAAAGAGAAGGGCTGATACAGACATTTAAAGAATATTCCTGTAAAATCATGCACTTGAAACATTGAGTTAACACAAATCCCTTTTTCCCCATGTGGAAATAAGGGGAAAGGGGAACGGGAGGAATCCTAGAAAGTTTTACCCCCAAATACCCCTAATTTCAGAACTGTTTTCTGCTGACCTACTTCTACAACTTTCTCAGGATTTCCAGGCCAGTAACCTGCTAAGCTAACAATAAAATTAAGAATAATATCATTTTGACTGGAAAAGGTTTGTGTAGGAGAATGTTGCGCACTTTCAAATGTGCTTTATTTGATTGAGTATGACAGCAAATTGCAGGTAAAACAAGAAAATAAAAAACTAGAATAAAAACAAACAGAAAAAGACACCAAATTAAAAATACATAAATGAAGTAATCCAAAATAACTTCAGACCTGCCCTTACAGCTGTCTCCCAATAAACCAAATCCATGAATAGAATTTGGACACCAACGAAGCTGCTAGGAATTTGATCTTTAAAGACTACTCTTTAACCAAACACTGAAATTATAACAGTGGCAACACTTGTACATTTCTAAGAACTTGGGCTGTATTATATATACCTCACTAACATTTATGCTGAAGTATACAATTTTTTAAAAACTAAAACTAAATAGTATTTCTTGAGGACTATATTCAGCTACATGAAGACTTCAAACTGATCACAATGAATGCACACCTTTAAATCATCTGTTCTATTCTTACATTTTTCTCTAGCCCTTCAAATGTTTAATTACTGTTAGAGACAAGGGACAAGAGAGGAGAGGGAAGGTCTAGCTCTTGTGGGCATGGACATGTCCAGCTGTGAAAGTTTTGCAATTCATTGGTTATGTTAATCCCCATAAATTCTCCTGTACCAGCCTATTGAAGGAATACATCCACAAGAACCTTTACATGACAGACCGTAGTAGAAGATCATGTCATTGATTTGCATACCTGGGATTTCAAACATGAAATGACAGAAGAATTAAGGTTTAGAAAGAAAACATCCAAAACCTTCACTTTCTAGACTTTCGACTATTATTATACTGAATATTATAAACAGTACAGTCTGAGAACTTAGACTTAAACTTCATGTTGAACTGGTGATAAAATGAAATACACTTCATACCTGCACTTCTTAGGTTAGGGTCTAGGTCTGGCATTTCCTTGGACGCTTCTGGACTTACGCTGTAGATAGATGCTCCTGCTTCACTGACAATGCTGAAAAATAAAACAGCAAATAATCAAACACCACACAACTGAAACACTCAGCAAATGACTCAATTGAATATTTAGAATTTTTTTAAAGCCTCATGTTTTAGAGATATAAGTATGCAGTTGATTCAAAATAATAGAAGACAGTACAGACAAAGCAAAAGATCTCCATGTAAGCCAGAACAGCCCTCTCTTAGACCAGAGAAAATGAATGTAAGAAACAAGTGTTAACAGAAGTAAATAGGCAAACCAGCTTCCATAAAGAAAACAAAAACCTACCTGACAATTTCTTTAAAAACACCTAGATTCTAAAGGCTAACTTCAATCAAACTATTACATGAACCCAATCATGAGTGTGCACGTATGTTGCCTAAAGCTAGCTGCCTAAAAGACTCGGAAAAAAACCAACTTGATACAGACTGAGGCAGAGCTGCAGCTTTGCTTCTCAGCGGCATTTAATACCGTCGTCTCCCCACTCTCACTGCCATCCCCAAAGAATAACACAGACAGCATGTCTTCAGTAACTTAAACTACAGTTCATGTATCTACCACACACCTCAAACTCATTCAGTAATGATGATAAACTCACCAATTCAAATCACAACACGTAATTAAAAAACCCTCGAGTGCTCTAGTTCCACTCAAGAGAAAACGGCAATCAACTGTTCACTGTGTAAGTTTATTTTCAGCTGTGAAATTTTGACACCACTGAATCAACAAACAGTGTATTTCTTCAAATAACTTCAACAGATCTTGAATTTCAGACTGATAATTAAGGCATCATACAGCTACTGCACTGGAGAGGAATACTATTTTTACTTTTACTATTCCACTCTTGGAATAACCTTATCTTTGCCATAAGGAGGGAAACCACAGTCCAGACCTTTCAATAAAAAAAAAAAAAATAACTTTGCTTTATATTGTTTTAAAATTAGACTATAAATTTTCCACTTAAGAACATTTAGTAGGCGACATTTTTAAATAAAGAAACTGATACCTAGAAGTGCCTAGGTAAAAGCTTCTTTCCTTCAGAAAAAGCTGGAGAATAGCTCAGTGACAAAACACATTCCCATTCAGTGTTCCAAGCATATAAACAGTAAATAGCATAAAATGCAGATATAAAAGGTATGATTTTCTTACTGTTGTTTTTACAGGGTTTTTTTTTTTAATATATAAATTATTACCTATTCAATCAAAATGGAATTTGGTAGAGTGCTGTACATGTAAGTCAGATTTTATAGTTACTATAAACTCAAAAGAACATTTCAATATTACAAACAATAATAATACAAAAATAATACAGAGGATAAAATCCTGTTCTCTTTTGTATGAGCATAACTCCAGCCCCATTCAAACAACCAGTTTACAAGACAGAAAAATTGCTCAGACCAGTTGGTCAACAGCCTGAACAAGGAAAATGAAAATGAAACCAATTACATGATCTTTAAAAAAACCCCTGTATTATGGCCATTCCTTCACTCTAAATGGCAGTGAGAAAACAGTCCCATGAGAGACAGTAACTGAGGATCATCAGTAAAACAAGTTTGGAAATACGGTCATATCACAAAAACCTAACTGCTGAAAAAAAGAGATGTTGACAGAAACCTCCTCTCAAACTGATTTTTCTGATGAACGGGTAGTTTAAAGAACAATGCAGCAGAATGTGCTTCTTAACCTGTTCACACCCTATAAAGGCAGCATCTGGCAAGCGCTCCCTTTTTGGAAATTGCTTCCAAAAAACCACACACGTTAGCACATACTTCTAACAGCTTTTAACTAATTGCTCTTCAATCTCTTTGTATTGGAACAGATCCAAAAGTTAACCTCTCATGCAATTTCTAAATTTAATACACTGATATTACACTTTGATTAAAAAAAAATAAATATGTTTCGCATGCATTTTTACAGTGCTGTACTATAAACTGTGTTACTGCACACAACTTACTGCTTGATCCCTCCCAGTATTTCTGCGCAGTGAAAAAACAAAATGGCATGGATGGGAATTTTAATACACTTGACATTTTATTGATTCTCATTAATGCTACGCTGACAATTTTCAGAAGTGAAAGGAATGCAATAATACTATCATTCTATGGCAGTAAGTGACTTGTGCCAAATGTTAAGGTAGGTAGCACAAAAGCTCCTTGCTAAAATGAGTAAATAAAATTAAACTCAGGATGGGAGAAAGAAACATTTGAAAAGAGCACACTTCCTTTCCTCAAGTGCAAGAACATTTATCCACTGGGGGGAGAAGAAGGGGGGGAAGCCAAGTAAAAACTTATTTCAAGCAGGAATACAAGATATAAAAAGCACTTTCAGAAGCAGCATACACTGGATATTTGACATCCATTCTAAGATGGTTTCGTACACACAGGTAGTTATTCTATGAAGTATTTGGCGTAGCAGACTTGAAAAAGGAGGGGAAGAATGTCTGCTCATGCAGAACCCCATACTGCTGCGCTTAAGACAGTAAAACCCAGACAGTAAATAAATTTGTTACCCAGAGTAAATGTGTAGGGCCACAAACTCCAAAGAAACCACCCTCCGGTTCGTTTAACCATAGCCAACCAAACTTTTACAGACCTATTAGTGGCTGTCATGAGGTTTTATTTAGTTTTGTTTTTAGCTACAGTGAGGTGGTTACTAATGTGAAACCAGCACATACAATACTAAAACATTTAGCTTGGTCACAACACTACGATTATAAGCAAAATAGGTTTCGAGATTTTTCTTTGCCGTTGTTCTGGATGTTGCTTTTTGACTAGCCAAGAGACAGTCACTTTGGTTTAGAGACATTTTATGTTTTTCTGTTGGTTTTTTTTTTTTTTTTGATCCTAACACTCCTCTTTAAAAAGATGTTGTTATACAGGATAATTTATACTAACTTAATATTGTAAAATGCTCTGCATCATGCTTTCAAAGAATATACATATTTTATGTCCAGGCACATGAAGACAAAACAAAATCTGCTCAAATCAGTAGTCAATAGAAATTTACTCCAAACTACTATAGTCCACACTATTCTCTAACACCTCCCCTCCCCCCCCTTTTTTTTTTTTTAAAGGATAAAAATTTCAAGGGAGTCAAAAAAAAGCCCTCAAAAGTGTTGGTAAACACTGTATATAAAAAACTGTATATGTTCAGAACTAGAATTTGATTCTATTTTGACTTTTTACACTATACTCCCTCACCCTCTCATAAAATGAGATCCTTATTTCTGTGCATTTCTTAAGAGGAAAGATTCTTCCACTGACCAAAATCTTAACAGTTAAAACAACAATCAATAGCAAAATAACTTTTTAATAAAGTCAAAATGTAGTAAGTAAATAAGCAAGTGGTCATGATCGGATATGCTTACAATACACGAATGGACAAGTTTCATAAACTGCTCTCTGAACTAACAAAAAAGCAGGTAAAGAATCTGGGCACATGCCTCTATACCGTCTGCTTGCCACATTAGCCATCCTACAGTCAGTTTTTTTTCCTCAGCATCTATATCCAACTTTTTAGAATTAAAAGTGCCCAACCCATAAAGCCACTACATGATATTATGATTTACTCTTTTTAATTGTACAAACAGGGTCGTTGCACAGAAAGTAAGTTTTCGTATACTGCACCCGTCTCATCCACATTTGTTAAGACACATTTTAAGTACTGTTAAAGCAACATTAAATATATTCCACTAGCACCACCTGGTGGCCCCTCAGCTTTATGCTAGAGACCACGTAGGCTGTATTTTAAATGCTTTGAGAGGCCTCTTAACATTTACTAGAACAAGTTATTTTCTTAGTCGGCTTAAATAAGCATTATATTTTTAGTATGAAAAGATAATTTGAAGACCTGTTCAAAACATTCAGATTTTCAATGTCTTAATTTTTGCAGGAAAAAAAGCCTTAAGCCTGTCTTAAAAAAGTTAACAAAAATAATCTCAGAATACTTACTTTTTTTTTTTTAATTTAAAGCTATTGCATACCTACAAAAATGCATAATACTGAAGATTACATTTAACAAACCAGAGTTATTGACAGCTGTGAAATATGTTACTACTTCATGTACATGCCTATAATGGCACATTTTTTAAAACTTACAAGGTTCTTAGGTAGCAAGTTTTGACCGAAAACCTTGTCAAAACTATGTGCAAAAATCTAATGTATGTATAACAAAAAAGATGTAACAGGCTGGAGGCTTCTAGGGCTAAAGATGGATGCTGGTTCCTGACATTTTAATGAACCTTACCAATGTTTCAGACTATTTTATTACATTGCAGTCATTTCCCCACAATCAAATGCAACACTGGATTAATAACCTACAGAGAGAGAAAAAGTAACTTTATCCAACTTTACATAACTTACTGTTCCTACAATATCCAAAACCCTGATTTACAACTTGAAGCCTTCAAAATAACATTCTAAGAAACAATACCAGCACAAAGAAGAGAACAGTGTTAATACTTGGAAGAAAATTGTGGTCACTCTAAAAGCAAAGGGTATGCCAACCTCAAAGTGGGCCCAGATTTTCATATTTGTTCATAAAATTATGATCTGCCAAAATAAAACTCCCTTCCCAATCAAAATTTAGTAATTGTAGTTAACTCCTCTAACCCAACTTTTTACATATTAACTGATAAATATATTCTTCATAAGCTTCTGACGACAAAAGCTTGAGACTCCCAAAGGGCAGAAGTACAGAAGGGTCAAAGGATTATTCAGTGTTACTTACCAAAATAATTGCCTTAAGAATTACCCAGAACAGAAAAATCAAATGAAATAGAATGACAAAAATATTTGCTAGAAAAGAGTGTTACATTTAGAAGCTCAATTGAAATGCTACAAACTTTAATTATGTTGATAGATTTAGTGATTAAAAACAAACTGAGGAGCAGCAGGGAAGACTTAATTAAGTACAGGCTCAAAAGAAGATTGGGCTATTTCATACAAGAGAAATCCATGAGGCATTACTGAAAACACAGAAGTCACAACTAGCTCCAGAAGAGCCTAAAACCAAACTATGGTTGGGAGCTACAAAGTACTAGAGAAATAGTATATCTGCGTCTGTTCTTATACATCTCCCTACATACCCATTTTTGGTGACTAATGAAAACTAGCTAGGGGATATCAAAGCTGTTTCATATGAAACAGCAATAATCCCTTTATTGCATTTTGACTTGTGTCTCGCTCTTCCCTCTCCTGTCAAGCAGCACACTGCCCATGGCAGAAGCAACTTTGACAGCCCCTCCAACTCCTCATCATTACCAACGGCAAGCTGCAGGTTTCTTGCTGTCACGGGCAGTTACCTGCCATTCCCAGGGTCTCACGTTCGGCTATGTGAGCACTCTGGTCCATATACACAGCACAGTTCCTTCTGCTGGGGAGGTGATGAACACGGCCGACTGGAGACTGCAGTCCAGAGCAGGCTGAGCGAGACGCTGTGATTTATTCAGCCACAGGAACAATAGGATACCAGGCTTGACAGACCCTGGCTCTGACACAGATAAAGCCATTACTTTTTTTTCTTATGAGGAACATATGTCATGGAGGTGCAAGATAAAAAGGTTCTGGTATATACTCAATAATGGATTCAAAGAATAAAAAGCTTAAGAAGATTTTTTAAAAGCCTCTTCATTCTGACAGATGAGCTTAAATTCAAAATCTGGTCTTTCCCTCGACTCCAATGAGCTAGTGGTATGGCAAAGGAAGATGTTATGATCACGAAAAAAGATCATACTGGAAAGAAATCATAATTCAACAGAATCAAGCCAAAAAACATACAAATCAACTGTGCTTTTAAATAATCTAAGGATTTAGATACAAATTTTAACAACATATAGAACTCAGGAGATATTCCAATATTAAATATATTTTACAATGACAAAATATACTGTTAGATAGGAATGGAATCTTCATCAAATTTCCATTGCTTCATTCAAAACTATTAGTCACTACATACCACGCAAGTTTCGATATACATGGAAGTCCACCTTTCAAAACCAGTCACATTAGACAAGAGGTACAGTCTTCTTTTGCAAAAATACTACAGAAAAGCCCATAGTGCCATCATTCAACTAAATGGGGGGGTGGGAGGGAGGAGTGAGAACAAGTTTTAAAGAATAGTTCCTGTTCAGAAGCTCCCAAGCGTACAAGAAGCTAAGCCCACAAAGTGTCTTCAGACAGCATATCAAGTGATAAGCAGTGATACAGACTCTGCATTGTTGCTCAGCCACATTCTGTAAGTTTCCACAGAAAACATTAAGTGAAATTCTTCTTAAAACTAGTGTTTTGAATTCTGAAAAAAATGTCTGTTTCCACCGACCTATAAATTAGTTTGCTCTGTATTTCACAAAGTTTACCAGAAACTACACCATGCAAAGAAGAAAGCAATTTTCTCCTGACCAACTCGATCTACTCTTTAAAGTAAAAATTATTAAACTATTTAAAACCAGGAACTCTGCCACACAGCAAATTACAACATGGAACAACAGTATGTCTTTCAGTCACAAACCCTACTTTTGAAACAGCTTGCTGACCCTACAGCAGGGACAGTAAAAAAGCACCTTATAAAGCAGCTTCTGAAATGACAGAATTTCAAGGCAACCATCCTTGCATTAAGCATTATTTTTCTCCTGTTCAGACACAAATAATATTTAGCACCAGACAAGCTGATGGCTTTCCTGATGGACACGTAGATCTTTAGAACCTACTGAAGAGACAAGAATTAGGCTTGTTTCTATCAGTGGTTAGCAAGATAATCTAATCACAGTTTGTATCATTGCTTCAAATCATTGTGACTTATCTTAAACTAACATTAAGTCTGAGAACAATATTTGATTTTTCATTTTTCCAGCATGCTTATGAAGAACTTCACTACAGAATTGAAGTATGCATGTCCAGATGAAGAATAACATGCAAAAGAAAAATGTAATAGTTTGAAATACCAAACTATAGTCTTTCAACATCAGATAGAATGCCAGAATTCCTCAATGTCTGTTTTGTAAGACATTAAAAGGAATACAAGAAATCAAAGCCAGTTTAACTAAGACCTGCATCCAAATCTCAGAAGAAATGTATGACAAAGACTGGAAAATTAGTAAGTATATTAAAAAATACAACTATTGAAGTAGTTATCTTCAAGTATTACCCACTTCCCTGCAAGCTGGGAAATCTTAGGGCTAACAAAGCCCAACATTTTTGACTACCATTGCTTTGGAGTGTGAAAGAGGGCTGCATGTTGACTTCACATTGTAAGAGCATTTTGCTTGTAATCAAACATAATAAAAGGATATTTCAAACAAGGACAATAATGTTCTGAGCCACGCAACCTGATTGCCTATTTGTTAGCACAAATCAGGTTTCAAGAATATGGGGGGAAGCAATTGTGGCATAAGATTTAAAAGCTTCTCCTTTAAAAAAACTTACTACTTTGGAAAATGCAGCCCAGTTCTACTAACTTCCAGATTTTGATGAATGAAGAAAATGTATCCCACATAACACATTTCACTGATTACAGAATAAGAAGAGTTGAAATTTTTCTGATTTTAATTCCTCAACTACCATCATTCCTGTCCCCAAAGAAAAGTGGTGTGAAATTTCCTGCCATTAAAACATTAAGACAGTTGCTATTTGCAGCAGAATGAAATAGGTTTGAGAATTACTGCAACATGTAACAATGAGTTACCATGCTTTAATTTCTTCTGCCTTAGATATAAGTCTATGAATCCCTAAACCAAAAACTACCTACCATACTAAACTAATAAAACTAACTGTATAGCTAGGCCTGGAATCTTTTATTCATGTGTAGGAACCATGCCCTCAGCACATCCCTGCAAAGGGAAGAATGATCAGATATCTGTCTTCATCTTGTCTGAAAACGATGACATTTTTCAGTAAGAAAAGGGTCCAAATGGCAGGTGTCAAAAAGCCTTAGCTTCACACGTGGTGCTAGGAGGCAGAAAAAACAACAGTAGCGTGTGGCCATGTCAGAGCTGCACAGAAGCTGCCGTACAAGTGCATATCTGAAAAGAGCAAACCTCATAGCCTGTTAAATCAATCTAGTGCCAGATGCTGTTATCCGAACAAATCCGGTGCTGCGGATTCATCCCCAGAAGAAATACACGTCCCCATGTCTGCAGTGAAAAGTGAAAGACCTAGGGTGGCATCTCTCAAGACTGAAGGTGACAGCCACCTGTGACTGCCCCCACCGCTTTCATTGGCAGTTTCAGAAAACAGGTCCTGTCATTGCTCATAAAGCAGCTGGAGTTGAAGCTCCTTTCTGCTCTTGCAGAGCGCTTTAAAATCCGAACGCCAGGTCCAAAACCTACTTCCAAGTTAACCATCCAACTAAAAAGCAGTTCAGTCATTTATTTTTACTTTAAACACTGTAGTACAGTAGGAACTTAAAAGAGAGAATTCAACTACTGCTCTTCTCCCTGTTGCAGCAATGCCGTGAAGAGAAATCACAGCAGTATGGACAATGTTATAGAATACAGTATTACCTTAATGTAAGATGACAAGTTTAAAAAAGAAAAAAAAGCACATTTTATGTGATTACAATATAGCATTAAATAGCATTAAAGTAATTCTAAGCAGAATTAATGATATATAAATATATTTAAATATGTTAAAAAGTTACTTATCTATAGCCAATTAACATTAACATTAGAGGAAAGGAGAGACAGTAAAAAAGGCTTCAGGATTGACATAGGAAATGAAAACTCTAGAGTCCACTTCTGAAAATATAATAGGCCTCAAAACGGGTATGCTCCTTATGAACACACTTTATAATTTCAAGACTAATCCTGCCAGCACTCACTCAGTTTTACACAACTAAATTACCCCAGTGACCTCAGGGGAATAAACTGTATATACAACACTAAAAAATATAGCCAAACACTGACAAGATTTTACCTAACCTCCTTGTACCCACTGGGAGCGGGGGCACAGGGGGACAAAGAAACAAAAGTGGTTTTGGCAGTCACGTTTCAGAAAGAAGAGAAACACTAGGTGATGTTAAGCACTCACATTTCATATATTTCTAGAGACTCTTGACATGGAATTGCCTAGATGTGTACATTAAAAACATGACACAGTCCAAAAAGATGATGCTGCTCCCTCAAAAGCCTAGCAAAACCATTCCATGCTGAATAGCTCAAAAAGCAGCCTTATTTAGCCCCTGCCCCTCACAGTTCTCAAGAGCTTGGTGGAGCCAACAAGCCCAACCCAACACCATGAAACACAGCAGACCAAAAGAAGCTGCAAGTTCCAGAGCAGGTCATCACCAACGCTGTCCTGCCAGCAGCTGCTCCTCAGCTCAGCCAAACAGAAACCCCTGCAGTGGTAGCACATGGGGAAAGCTGGTGTTTCATCTCCAGCCACACAGGATCTGGCAAGAGATAAGACCCATCCTGGCTGCTTTTCAAAACAGCAGACACAAAGGGCAAAATCCTGGAACTCAGCAGTTCATGCACAGTTATTCAAGCTGCAGCGTAATAAAGGACCAAAAACTATGGTTTTGGGAATAAATGACTTAAAAAAAAAAACAACACAACGATTCCTGCCTATAAAGTACTACCTAAACTTAGCTAGTACCATCTATATTTGGCATTGTCACCAGAAGTTTACAATTAGGGAAGCTGATGTCTGCCTAAAGTCTGTTTAATTTTCAAACCAAAACTTTCCCTAGTGCATGCACTGTCTTACTCACACCACCCTTCTGTAGGACACAGAATATTTAAGACACAGGTGCTTCATTAAGGAGAGTCCATCAGGTTCTCCAGTGAATAGAGACCTCTCAACCAGTTTATTTGCCAGTGAACTTCATAGAGCAAGCAGATTTATTCAAATAAAGATTGTATCAAGTCTCACATTGGAACAGTCAGTTTGAAATTATCCAGAAAGGGTACAAGAACACACTATTCAGTTGCTGTAACTGGTCTCAGGAATCATTTTTGCCTGGTAGAATGGGCAACACAGATGCAGCAACTGTTGTGGCTAAAACACAGTTAGTTAAGCCAGACCAAAGGCTGGAGCTTAAGAGTCACGTTAACTCTCATGGAGACTTTGTTCCCAGAGTGGAGCATAACTGGACAAGACCACAACATATGGAGCAAAATGCCTCTTGGGGAATGGCACCTCCAGCAACTGTCATTTTCTGTAATGCTCACTCTGGGCAGTTGGGAGGCGGCGCGGCCAGTGTTGCCATGCAGCCTCCGCAGCCCCGATTCACACAAAATTCTGACCTGTAGCTTTGGCTCGAGTCAGGCTTTATTCTGTTTTTCCCTCCCTTCCTACAGTATCACTGATCTTAGTACTTGATCTCTCCTTAGCAAGCTACCTTCTCCCCAGCACAGATCCACCAGCCAAGGCTGGAGTCAAGAAGCCCCTTCTACGAGGGCTGAGCAATGCAATGGAAATAGACTCTCTACATGGCATGAGGGAATCGCAGGTCCTCCGCTGCTGCTCCTCTCTGTTCCCTCCCCATCCCTCAACATCTAGGCTGTTTCTGAAGACTTCATATTAAATATTTTTAACCTACAGACACTTCTTGGCACAGCTTACTGAACTCTGAAGTACCCAGGTTTTCCACATAGAGAAACTCAAAATAAATTAAGAATTCTGGAATCAGAATGATTGCTGGCAGGAAAACTTCTTTGAGGTATTAAATACTAAGCAAAAGTGTGACCACATCTTTCTAGCAGTGTTCTTTCTTCTTACTTTACTTTGATTTGGAATTCACCTAAAAAAAAAAAGCTGTCTGCTTTAGTTCACAGAAGATACATTCGCATCCTCTGTTTATTCTCCAGCTCAACATACTCAAGACAGATGTTACATAAAGTGGTGCTTCATGCAACCTTGATCAAAATTATATGTTGCTATCACTCAAAAATAATTTCTGAAAAGTTAAACATGACAGTGCTCTTACAATTTTTGAAGTCCTCATTTGTTTTTTTCGTTTTCTTTCTTTTTTATAATAGAGGGGAAAAAAAAACAGTTTGCTTTGACATCAACCTATACTCGAGTTTATGACGATTCAAAGTTGACGCTGGTCAAGAAGTGTTCCATACAGCCCATCAAGGAAAATTTTTCTTCATTGGAAAAAAGGCTGTAAAACTGGGGTACTAGTTTAGTGCTTCCAGAAAAATATATTAATCCCCTGTGAAGGAACTGTAGCATTACAATATAAAAAGGATTATATCACAAAAAAAAAAAACAATCAAGAAAGTTAAGAAAAAGAGTAGGTCACTCCTTCTTTAGAAAAAGGTAACATTTTTCATGCAAAGCTAAAAACAAAAACAAACAAACAAAAAACATTTAAACAAAAACATGCTTGTTAAGATAACACAAGCTTAATAGCTCAGTTACTTTTCTTAGAGACAGATGTAAATGTAAGAAGATGTACTCAAATGTCTGTAGAGCAACTTAAGTAGATTGAGTTCTTTGTTATTAAATTATACACTTTTCTCTTTTAGGCCTCTGGGGTTCTTTCATGTCTTCTCTGGTGCTCTTCATTGCCATAGTTTTAAATATTATTATTTTACTGATATCATATGCAACCGCTGGGCATCTGCAGTAAGAGATGCTAATCAGAATTAAATATATCCTCAAATGAAAGTGAGATAAACATTTGGTGTATTATTGTTTATTCTTTAACCATTTAAAACAGTGGATACCCTCTTATTTTGTATTATGAGCAGAAGTATGTATCAACTTCAGAGAAAAAAAAAACAACAAATAAAAATAACCACCAAATCCCCACAATTAATGTGGGGATTAATGAATTGCATGTTTTCACAGAAAACAAATTCCTTCAGTAAGACTGTAACTAAAAGGGGGATAAAACTGACAAAAATAAGTATTTGGAATTAGTGAAATAAAAGTGCAGTTAGGTAGTGCTATATTTGTTTTCCCCTTCTCTTAAAAGGGAATAATTTGTTCCCTCAGGTTGTGACAGATCCACATGGGAGACTTTCCATGAGTAATATCACTAGAACTGGCATAAACATATGCTGAAAGACCATTTCATTTAAAACATGTTTTTCATCCAGTTACAAACACGTAAAAAAAAAAATTTCTTCTGGACTGAAATTTCTTATGCTTCATTTCTAACCGATTACTTTTAGACTCAACCCCCGTTCCCAACTATAAAATAGTCCTTTTTTTTAGGTATCTAAATATGAAAGTGTAGGATAAGAGGGCCTTCTAGTTTTTGGAGACATATCCTTACATCTAAATCATAACAATGCAGCTAAATTTTTTAATGTCCTACTTTTTACACCACAATTTTCATCATGATTTTCCAGTCAAAGGTATGTTACCCAGTACTTAGATGATCACCTGCAATTCTAGCAATAAAATATCTTAAAATAGTGTAAAGGTTCATTAACACATTTATACATCTAGTTACTCCTGAGTCCAATGACAAATATTTTGCAGTAAAAAGTCTTGGAATATGCATCTTTTTAACCACATTAGCCCTTTTTTTGACCTCCATTTTATAATCGAGAAGTCTCTTAGAAACATTTGAGGAGTTGTGAGTCACAGTTACACAATTTTAAACAAAGGGACTAATGAGAGTAAAATGGTTGACTCATACTTTTCAAATACAACTATGTTGTTTTCTCTAACAGATGATAAATTTTGCATCAGGACGTTCATATTCAGTTTTTTTCTTGAAAGCCAAAAAAAAAATATAAAAAATAAATCCATCCACAGCCCAACTTCCACCCAAAACCAAAGCCCTAGAACAAACTACTGATTTCCTCCTTCCCCCATTCAAAGCTTTGTTTTCTTTCCTCATCACACACGTTACTTCAAAATGAGAGCAAGTTATTTGAAAGCTTTGCTGCCAATTCATATCTAGGCAGCAAGAAAGAAAGGTATGCTGGAACTCGATGGAAGAGTCTTCTGGAGAGCATCACATAGAAAGCGCGGACGATCAGAACCTACACCTGCGAATGCCGGCAGAGTCTACAGTTACCCCATCGTGTGGGCAATGGGCATCTACTCCACACCTACTTCTCTGGATCGGTCATTAGATTCTTACGTCTGGATCCTGCAAGACAAGCCGGCAATGAAGAGTGAGGGTCATTGTCTTTCAGCTTTTGGAAACTGCTGAATGCCAGGGAATCACAGCAGTTGAAAGGCACCTGTGGAGACTGGTTGCTCTAACTTCCTCACTCAAAGTGTGGTCGAACCAAAGCAAGTTGCTCAGGGCTGTGTCCAGTCAGGTTTCAAATATTTCCGTGAGCGGAGATGCCAAAACCTACTATGTATTAACAGGAACACTTGGACCCTCTGTATCTGAGAACAGAAGTTTTCATAATATTAAATTGAGGTTCAGAATATTTTTTTTTTTAACGGCAGTCTGAAAATTTAGCACCGTGTGTACATTTCAGAAAAGTATATCTCTGCCCTGGAACAGTGTTTGAAAAACAAATGGAGATTTAAAAAGTCAACACCCTCCGTGTTCAACCGGTACTGCACTGAAAACTCACTAAACAATCCTAGTTTCCTCTAAATGACAGAAGCAAAAAGAAAACCTGAAATTGTTGGGGAATGAAATGAACGGAAATGTGTGCCCTGCTGATTCCAACAGTAACAGAGTAGATCCACTTAATTTCGAGTGTCTGATGTTAAACTGTTAAGACTATTCTTGGAGTTGATAACTAACAGCTGTTACTCAAAAAAAAACCCCAAACCCAACAATTTGGAGATCAGGGCTATGGAAGAAAAGACAGCGCAATATTAAAACAATAATTGTCCAGATGAGAACAAGAGTTTCTCTGACTCCACGGCAGCGCAGCAGCGAAGAGCCCAGGGGCACTCTGGCTGACACAGAGAGCTCCTACGGGGGGTTATGGCGAACATATGCCAGGGTGGGATATGCAGCACCCTTTAATACGGCAGAGCATCTTCTGCCCTCGGGCGCCTGCTCAGCTCTGCTGGCTAGCGCGGAAGGTGGCAGAGCCAAGCCTTGTCCTCAGCCTGCCCCTGGTAGACAGGCCGGTGCTATTGCTGCCCTCAGCGTCGCCGTGGCCCTGAGCCAGCACGAAGCTCACAGTCGCACACCAACATCAGCACATGCAACAACATGACTGAGATCTGCACTGGACCATTCCGGGGCTTTTGCTGGTCAGGTTGTTATGAGGCTGAGAGCATCTCTTACAGTCACAGCAGAGGTGGGGTAACAAGCTCCTCCTCCACCAAAAGAACAAGGCACAAACATGAAATATTTCCCCCCAGAGAAAGGATAGGCTTCCAAGTCTAAGCATAAATAAAAGTTCAGCTAATTCAGATTCAAATTGTATTAAGGAAGTATGGATGCACATTTTAATATTAAGAGTCTAATTGCCGCTTTCCTTCCCCACCCCCCTTCTAATTAAATAAAATTGCATAAAGGTGAATCTGTTCCTAAAAAGCCACGTAAATACATATTTGAAAATTATTTTCTAAGGTTAGCCAAAGACAGGTATATTCAGAATTCTGTTCAAGAAGTTGGAACATTTTCATACAAAATATAAATAAAACTTTAAAATTACTAATACCACAAACGGGCATATCCTGGATTTGGGTTTAATCAAACCCTGACAACCAGAACAAACACATTTCACAAGCTCCAAGTCTGAACTTCCTCTGGAATTCATAAAGGCTCACAACACCACCATCATCACAAGCACCATGTGATTTATGCAATTTAATTATATCAGCTGTGGCACAGTAAAGAAGAAACCCCAAACTTATATTTTGTCATTAAATCCAATGGAAACTAACTTACAAATGCTTTATAAATAAGGAGTAGACAGGAACTTAAACCATACCTACATATTCCATTAAAATTTTTTACACGAGACCTGTTTTAATCATTAAAGGCCTCAACTTGTATTGAGTGCAAAAACTGGTATTTTGGATGACCCAAAGACAATTTACATAAAGAAAGCACCTCCCCCAAGGTTCACTGTATTAGTCACAAATTTTAGTGTATCACAACCTTACATTAACCACAAATTAGCTTGGCTTCATAATACTGGTATTTAAGGTTAACCAAAAAATAATCAAATCTGCACTTTCTGCATTCCATGTTAAATATTTACACAAACCATTATAATGACCATTTAATCTGTATCTTCACTTTATAAAAAGCCAGAAGAAATTCCCTACAGACCATCAAACTGAAGCGAATCTGCTCTGAATTAGATGCCACCAGTTTTTTCTTCTCACTTAGCATCTGAACAACCCCTTTATTCAAAATCCTGTCTCAACAAGAAAACATTACTCCTGCTAATGTCAGAAGTCCTGTAACTTACAAGCTATTGTAACTGCTTTATCAAAAAGAAGCCAGGGGAAAAAAAAAAAAAAAAAATCGTAATCTCCCGTGACTGGCTCCGCTAACGGTGATCAGCAGCACGGCCTTTCCAATGAGCGGTTTTCTCCAGAAACGCCAAGAAGTCATTAGGCAGTTTCCCTAAGGAGAAAACTACAACCAAGGAGGCACCAAGCGGCTGTGGACCGGCAGGTAAAAGAGACATGAGGGTGCTGGCAGAGCCAGCCGGGGCCCACAGGAGCGGGGGAACACAAGAGGACAGCCATAAGCATTCCTTTAAAAGGAATTAAGCATTTCTTTAAAAGTCTTTTTGTTGTTGTTGTTAGCTAATGAAATGGGATATATTAAAAGGATACTATATCATGGTTTCAGAATTATTTCACTTTAAAACATTCAAATTGACAATGTCTCTTTCTGTTTACTTTTACAGCAGAAGATTAGCCTTAACGTTTCCTTCAGCAGAGAGATAATCACTGAGAAGTAATACAGGAATATGCAGTTTGATTTACTTAAAAATGACAAACTAACTTCTAGAAAATAATTTTAACAAAAAAAAAAAAGATGACAAAGTAACTTTGAGCTGTGATTTTACACTATGAGGGGAAAATAGACCAGGAACAAGTAATAAATGCATGACTGATTTTACTGAAAGCCCACTTCCAAAATATATTTACAGTACAACATCATAACGCTGACAAGAGAATCACCCATGGAAGATGCATGTCTAAACTGTTTCCCTGAAACATTTATGTCAAATTCAAATGTCAAAATGTATTTTATCCAAATGTTAGTTCTAGTTGAACCCAATAAAAGAACTGAACAGGCAGTAGGCATGTTGCCTTAGCTGCCAAAGATGCTTAACAAAATATAAAAATTAATTAGGTTTGAGAGAGAAATTTTACGTGAAAAGCCAATTTAATCTTAGCAATAACTATAACTGCATATAGATGGACATCTTCCCCCCACCTCCAGGTTTTTTATTTAGAAAGCTCCACAGACAACTCAGCTGTTTGAATAGTATTTGCTGTTACATAAAATAATCTGAAACAATTAGAAACTGTGATACTACTTGCAGTTGCAAACAGGAATAAAGTGAAAATGTTATTTCTATGTCAGCAACAAATTTGCCTGCAGGAGCATTGGGTACTTAAAGGAAAGGAAAATAACTAAATGTCCTGGTTTGAGGTAAAAAAGAACCAATTTTCTGTTCAGTAGTTTTACTTTAGAGCTACAGTATAGAACTGCTAGATGGACACGATTACATTTACAACCGCATGTGAAGCCACCAAAGCAACACAAATCTCCCAAAACTGAAAAGGAACAGAAAAACCAGCATCACTCTCCCCCCTGTCCTTTCCCTTCCGCTTGCCCGTTGTTCCCAGCTGTTGCTGCTAGGAGAGCCTGGTACTGAAGAAGGTGCTTCACGTAGCTTGTGCTTTTTGATGTCTCCTTTCAGCGTATTCTTTCTCGCCTCTGTATCACCCACCACGACAAATGCATCATTTCTCCTTCCCTCCACTTACTCATCATTGACAAAACTGCTGGGATCCAGTTATAGAAAGGAATTACCCTCAATAGGCACCTTCAGTTACAACCGTTTGACACTGCAGCCATCTAAATCTAATCCCTTTTCAAGCTGGAATAACCTACTCAAAGGCTCTTTGAGACACACAGCACGTCTACATTCTCTGCCTCTCATGCCCTGAAAACATCAGAAGTATGCTGAAGCATCTCCTGTTGCTGTGGCTTCTTTCAATGTCATTCACGAAGGTTTTAAGACTGCCAAGCACTTTCTTGATAAGAAAAGTTAAATGAGCCGAGGCAAGGACAGCCCGTAGTTTCAGTACCACACAAAGTTACTCCAAGTGAAGGTGCAACATGGGTAGCACTCACTCCTGCACTGCCAACAGCCTCTAAGAGCCAACAGCCTTAGAATCTTCCAGGACTGAAAAGCAAATACAACATGTCTGTCAGTAAAGCAAGGGTTCTTTCCCTCTTCACTTACATACAATTGTCATTTCTATTCTTGATTTCAGGCTATCAGGCACCTAGAAGCCATTAACGCTTAATTTTCAAATATCTCTAAAATCCAAAACATTTTGGTTTGGGTTTTTTTTTTTTTTTCCTTTCTCTTTCTTTTTCTTTAAAACCATGGTTTGTAATAGTTCCTCTGCTGGTACTGGGGGAATTTGTTAATAGCTGTACAAGTGGCAATTTCCTGAGGCTTACTCCTCGAAACAAACCTGAACATATTTTCAGAGGGAGACTTCTATGCAAACTTTGGGTATGCTCACAAACTTTCCTTTTCACCAGATCTCAACAGTATCGATACTTCAAAGAATAAAGAAACTTTTCCCCACTAATGACAGTATTTGTGTGTATGCTCACTCTTTTTTTCTTAAAAGTATTACTTAGAAATACATGCAACCCACATATATGTACTCTCCAACAGAGATCTAGGATGAACAATTTCATCCCAGTGGCTAGGTAAAAGCCACTGAAATTACAGTATCTAATGCAGAGTGTTAGACAGCCTAATGTAATCTAACCTAAGCTTCTGCTATCAGCATCAATGAAAATAGCACAGTTTATGTTCAAATAAATAAATAAATCTGTATATCACATCTCACAACAATAAAGGAAGCCTAGTAAGAGCTGAAATGCAGAACACCAAATGTGGTTTCACAAATGAATAGGTATGAAGTTTGGCAGAATCTCAACTTAAGTAAAAACATATTACTGGCAACCTCACACAAATGGAAAAATGCTTACTACTCCATTAGGTTCCTACAGAATGTCTACTTGAAGACAAAACACTATCCAAATATACAACCAGGTCAGACTGTGCAATAACGCTCCCTCTTAGTACCTCACAAATCAGAGGATACATCTTGTATTTATATAATTTTAATCTGGATGCTCTTAGTATTAATCACACTCTATATCTGGATGCTTCCACTTAAATTAACTCCTGACAGGACTCCACAAGTAATACCTGCTGGAGCTTTTTTACATAGTGAGGAGCCCAAGTGAATTTTCCCAGTCTTTACTAATGAAAATGTACCAACTGCCACAGCTATTCCATGACAAAGTCACTTAAAACACACAAACATATGTTCCTGATGTCTCTTAAGTATTAAGAGTATAATACAGTAATATTCCAAATACCACAAGAATCACTTATTTGAGAAAGGCAATATTGATACAAATCATAAGTTAACATCTTAACCGTTTAAATTTACATTCACTTCACAATATCAAAGATTTTGTCAGCGTGGCAATACCATACTAGTGTGGAGCCATGCTATTTTATCTCAGGCAATGGGTAAAGGCTAGCAGTGTAAAATGCACAGACATGGGTAATAAAAAACACACTACAAGTTTCCGTAATCAAAGTTCTGCAAATACAAATGAGAGAGAGGATTTCCTATGTGCAATTTCACCTATATTAAATATGACATTTCTCGGTCTTTCTACTTTTTGTTATTTTCAGGTTCAAACCCAGTGGGTTTCAACCTGTGGTTCACAAGCTTCTTCCAAGGGCTTCACAACAGACACAGAAGAAACCAGCCCCATCTCAGTAGGCCTATAGTCTCTGGAGTGAATTCTACGCTGCAACCAGTGAATTTTCAGTGGTCTACAGATACAAAAATACTACCGAGATCCACCATTGTTCAACTTAATCACTATCTAACCTCTCAGCTTCTGTTTGAGCAGGTAACATCCAAATCTGATTGCATTCCCTTTCCACTACAGGAGAAATGGAGGTGACCACACCTGTTGTTATTTAAAAGAAAAAAGCCACCTAAAACTACAGAGACACTGGACCATACATGCTAACTTTGGAAGTTCTTAAAATAGTGCTACAGCAGCTTACCTAAAAGCCTAAGCTTTTCTAGTTTGTTTGAGATGAGTATCAATACCAGGTTTGGAACATTTAAGACTCACATCATTAAACCTTCACAATCCTAGCTGCAAAAGGAGCATGAGTCCTTTTCTTCATGTGCTGCCTCATAGCAACTGACCAAAACTTAACCTTCTAAACCTTATGATGAACAGACAGCACTTTAAAACATACTCTGGAGCTACATGGAACAAGCGTACTTCAGGTCACTCCAGCAAAAAAAACCCAACCAAACAAAAATGTAGTATTGGGAAAAGACTCATAGATGCAGCTGTTGAGAGTCTGTCTCCAATGCTCACCGTGAGAAGCTGTAATATGTCATTAGGTCACATTTTTCAGCTGACGTCCAAAACAAGTTTTAAGCTTGGACTGTACACCATCCATTCACACTCACAAACTATTTGGGGAGGGAACAGAAGAGGAAAGGGAACTGTTCTCTTGACGTAACCTGCTGCACTGAAGAGACAAGGAACATACAGCTCGAACTTAATGCTGTACAAAGTTCCCATAGGCTGTATTTCAGTGCCTCTTTCTAGAGGAAGTACCTTCAAAGTGCCCTGTCCCTTATTCCCAGATTACACCCTTGCTCTTTCTGCATCATTCCTCCACCAGCTACCCAGTTTCTCATGCTTCTAGCATTCCTCGAGCCATCCCTAGACCTTGGGCACCACTCAAACACTTCTTAAGAAAAGGTTTCTCGACTTCTCCTGCCAAGAAGTACAAGACAGCACACACAGTACCTGCATGCAACCTTTCAGATGTAGACAACGACTTGAAAATGTCATCCTTCAGTATCTCTACTGATACTCCAAGTATCACGCAAGTGAGCCAACAGTCACCGCAAGGAAGGATTGTTCGATGATCTTTCAGAGAAAGAAGGATGTCATACCAAATAAGAACAGTGATTCTGGGGGAAGTGGGCGTATTATAATATCGCCTTATGTTAAGTTCGTTCCTCTAAATAAGATCTTCCTGGAAATCTTTCTTTGAAATTAAACCGCTAAGAACCTTGTGGTGTTCTTAGTGGCACAGAAAAATTTTAAAAGTTGTAACCAAATTAAACAATAACCTAAATTATTTCAATCTGAAATAAAAAGCTTATTTTTAGCTTGTCAGGTACCCCGTGCCCTCAAAAATATCAGACACTTAAATGAATTAGTTTTGTTCCACTGTAGCAATCTAGCAAATTTAAGATCTAGTCATCCAATTTCCTTTAAATCTATTAAATCTTTCTTCATTTCTGAGCTTTGGAAGTAGCCTTGAATAAGAGACTTTAGGCCAGAGTAATTTTCACTGCCATCATACAAAGCTCTTAGGGAAGGAGATTGCTTTGGAAACACTGACCAGCACACAATGTTAAGTGATGAAAACAGTGTTTTAAAGACTTCTACTACCGAGTCAAACACACCCCAAAAATAAAATCCCCTGCTCACAGTATAGCATTAGTAGCTCTATGCTGAACACTAAAAATCATTGCTACACATATTTGGTAAAAATGTGATTTTGTTTTAAGTGAGCTTTAGGAACAAAATGCCCAGTCTTCCTCTACGAATATACCTCATGCAATACATATGTTCCAAAATTGCTCCCAGGGGACCTGATGGGCACACTCTGTGCAGAAATGGTACCAAATTTCTCGTATTTGTTATCTGATTTGCAAGAGTGTATCTGAGATCAGTACATTTCTAATTGAAGAGTATCTAAAGTTGCCCTTGAACATACTGTCACGTGCTTAATACCTTTTCATCCTAAAACCTTCCCTAATTTTATAGACATTTTTGTTTGTTTGTTTGTTTAGTATCCTTTAAAGGTCTGAAGAGATTTACACATTGACAATACATAACACTTAATCACTACTTGATATTACTGTTACTATGATTTTCTCTTGGAAAAAGCAAACATAGAAGGGAAGTTGCATGAGTAACTCTCCTTTCTCCCCCAAGACTGTTTTCCCATAGATTGCCCTGGACTCAAGTCAAATGACATGTCCTAGTGTTCTGGAAAAATGGACTCTTTCCTCAAGATTTAGATTTCTTTCGCTAGTTACATTTACTTCCTGACCCCCTGCCTTCACATTGCTGAAGTCTAGACTGCACGTGCATCTTACTCTTTTTCTGAACTTTAAAGGAATTCATAGTCTCTAACTACATTGACATACTTCCAATTAGTCTTTGTTCTCATCTTAAAAATCGTGAATTTATTTCTCTGAAATAGAATTCAAGTGTATCACTTATGAAGTTTGTTTTAAAAGTTTCAAATTCATCCTATACAAGCCAGAAATTATCATGTCCTATTTCACCTGTCCCACTGTATCTTCACTGCTTACCCATTTGTTTCTCTCTCCTCAGGAAAAAAAGGCTAGAGATGACACTGCTGTCTACGGTAAACTTTTAAAATAAACAACTGAGCTGAGGCAGAGGGGAATCTTGGCTTTCTTGGACTGCTTCAAAATCTAAGATGACTTCTGAATTTCCCTTTTGAATATAGTATGGGTTCAGCTTAACGTAGATACCAGTCGGTGGGTGCACCAGGAACAAACATCAGATCCTATTTTAAATACGGACCCTTATTACAGTCCATGTTGTGCTGCACAATAGACTAATTGCTATGTAGTTATGAATAATCAAGAGGAGCAGTTGGAAGAAGTCTCTATGCAGAGCGAGGTTCCAGTTTACAGGACTGTCTCAGGTAGAGACAAATACACATAAAATTGTTTTTAATTTGAAGTGTGCATGATCGTGAGTTCTTACTCAGGTGTGATAAATAATCACAACAGAAGGCAACTTTTAAGTAAGGGACAGAAGTTTGGCTGGAAATCACTACATAATTTAAAATGTTTTCGTTTACTATGTCCTCTTCACATACATTTTAAACCTGTTTGTTCCTCAAATTATTTCTTCATTGTTTAGGACTTCTCATGACTCCACTACAGCTTGAAAAAGATGAAAGCAGAACAAAGGTTCTTTAGTGCACATTTCAGATGTGCGCATTGTTTCCGCTGAATATGTATCCCTTTTGCCAAAACTTTCCAAATTACTTTCTACCTTCTGTATCAGACGTCTAATGACCTGAGGTGTGTAGGTGTGCGTACATAAATGTGTCATCAATAGAGTTATATAGATTAACAGACAAAAATAACAGCTTAAAGAAAATATAATCAAAAAGAAATAGGAATGAAGTTTCCCATATCCCTACCTCCCTTTGTACTCTCAACAGACCTGAAACTGCATTAATGCAGCAAGCAATAGCTTGTAAAAGGATGCAAACCAGCTGAAACATTTGACAGACAGTGTTAAATACCAGAGGATTCATATCAACCACTTTATTTGAAAAGGTGCTTTGATGTTGGCTATCTTTCATGTACCTCTTTCATGGCACATTAATAAGGAAAACTGAGATGGGGTAAATTAAGTCCCAAGGTCATATCTAGAGTTACAGCACTGTGGGTACCTGATGAAATACGGATTAATGCTGCATGAGCACTGAATAAATAAAACCACTTCTGTTAACCACTCAAACAAGTTTTACAAGTAGTTCTGAACTTTATTCGGCAACTAGACTTCAGACATCTTAATCCCCCCACACTGCTTTGAAACCTAATTATCATAATGTGAACCCGAATGTTAGGTCCCTTTCAAACTGCGAGTGCTATGAAGCAGAAAAGTAATGGGAATTAAGCTAGTGTAACATTAGAAATGTAGAGGCATGGAACTTGAAAGTGGCATTTGTTAAAGCTGAGAGAGTATAATGTAGATATTCAACAACATAAAACACACATTTAAATTGAAAAGGATATTTAAAGCATGTGCAGACACCTATAAAATACAAGCGGGTCTAAAATCCTGTAGAACAAACATTTCCAAATCAATTTCTTGCCACCAAGGTCCAACTTCAAAAGGTATTAAACAGTCCTATTCTACCTTAGCAGAACATTTCTAAGTATTCTAAAGCAGACAATTTAAACATTAAAGAAAACCCAATGAGAACTTTACAAGACATTACAGACTTTCCCCTATTTGTCACAGTACAGAAGTGTTTGAACTTAAACAGCAGTAAATTATTAATTACATTGCTTATAAAGCCTCAAGAGCAAGAAAAGATTTTGCTGAAAGTGGCAGAAGAGGATTTTGTATCAAGTTTAAAACCAAGTATAACAGAAATTAAACACCAAGCCACCTAAAAAACAAGAACAAAAAAAATTTGCCTGGCTACATTCTTTACCGCTTTTTGAAAACGATTAACAATTCACAATGCCTATCAAAGTTTCTTTTAAATATGAGCTGAAATACTTTATTCTGAGCGTGCATTAATGTAAGCAGCACATAAGAAAAGTCAGACCAGTATGAATGTTTGTATTGTGACACTGAAACCACTGAGGCTGAAAGAAAAATTGTGATTTTATTTTTCCAAATACAATGATTGAGCTGTTCGTGTTGTCCTGCTCTAGCATAGCTCACCTGCCATTCAGATAGCTTTCATTTCCAAGATGCCTACAACTGACAGCAATCAAAGAAAAATAGTTGCAGTGATCGAAATAGGGAACGAGATTCCTGAAATATTTTTTCAAGATTTTCATTTAATCCAAAAAGACCAATGAAATCCTAAAAGTTCATCATCTGCCATGTTAATGCTGAACACACTGTTGTTTAATTTACATTTCTGGTCCTGTTAAAACAAATACACTTGTCTAAAACAGAACATCTGTTTTGGTTATAATACAATGTATCTTTGGCAAGAACTCACAATAGAACTAACATAAATAATCAAGAATATTTATTGAACCTTGTAACAAAAACTGATTTGTAACAAAAAACCTGAAGACTACATATGACTGTCTCTGGGCTCTAGTCCAGTCCTAATCTAAGTCAATAAACATAGCTCTAAAAGGGAAACTACATTAAAAAAAAAAAAAAAAAGAAAAAGAAAGTCCTGCAGTTATTTAGGTTGGATGTAGGTATCTGAATGCATGTTGGTTACAAAAATAGTGAAAAATATTTGCTTTAAATCAAAAACTGTCAAACTGAGTCCAGATAGGTTTTAAAGCCACACACAAAAAAATCGTGCCATGTGCCTCATTTCCTAATATTGTGTTCACTGATTTGTCTTCTCTTTGGAAAACTATACATAGTTCATAACTGCTGTTGCTGAGGATTTGTTATTTTAATTGCTTGTTTTTCATATATTATTATATATATTTCGATAGATTTATTAGCCTTAAAAAAGACAAAAGAATCACCAAATAAAATACTGTAATGTTTTTGAGAGAAACTGAAATGAAGAAAATTATTTTGCAAGTCTCTTTTGATACCGATAGAACTTACATATTTTAAGGTGAGAATGAGTTAACAGTGTTCTCATTTAAGTCTATAGTTAAGGACTTACTAGAGTCAGACACTGAAGCCAAGGAATAGCTTCATACACATTTCTACAATTATCATACAGGACTTTAGTAGTAGAGAGACTATTGTAGTATGTACTGCACATACATGCAATCAATTAAGGGTTCAGCTGGTTATTATCATTAACCTTCATTAGAGTGCATACCTGTCCAGATTATTTGTGCATGCATCAACTGCAACACACCTTCTTTCTAAAATTACAGACTCTATTATCTCATTTCCCTGCAAAGGCACGATCCAAGTTCCATATGAGGAACTGGACATAAGAGTATTAACAGATTTTTATTTTTTTTACAATAATATTTTCTGATCCTATTTTCCACTTCTAACAAAAAAATTAAGTAGTATCATGTTACAAGTTTTATCTGCCAAGGAAGCCAAAGTCTGTAGTTCCTCTCTATCAGTCACCTTTCTGAACGACAGCTTTAGAAGTTGATTGGGATTTTGGTTTTAAAGCACTATAAAACAATGCAGGCTCATCTGCCAAGCCACTTTACATTTGGACTCCTTTAAGGAAAAAGATTGTAAACGCAGATACAATTGGCAATTCTCTGAAACTTGCACACAGCAATGAACTGAGTTCTGTTTTGCTGGGCAAGGATTTTCACCTCCATGCAGTTCAGTGCATCACTGCAAGAAGCTGAATGCTTGGGAAATGGTATTGTGTTAGATACAACTGACTCCTTATGTTACAGTTTAGGTACTGGAGGGGTTTTGTTTGGTTTGGCTTTTGTTTTGTTTTTTACAGTTCAAACAATAAATTGATTTGTAAATCCATTTTTTAGTTACAACTGCAACCTGCTGAAGCAGATCTTCAAAAATTAATTGTTCCAACATTACTTAAATTGTTTCTTAGAGAGCTCAATTGAAAAACAATTTATAAAAATCACTTGATCCAAAAGCATTCCATGGGTTTCCACAGAATTGATTAGAGATCTGTATTCAGCCTATGTATAAAATAAGCCCTCATGTCTTCCCCCATCACAAGAAAACAACATCATCAGGGGAAGGCTTTGTACATGGAAACAGAAAAGGGGTTTTTTTTTGTAATGTGAGAGCATGCTATGGGGGACTTTTTCTATTATTTTTTTTTTTTTAAAAAAAAGGGAGGATCAGCAGAGCACATTCTTCCAAGTTATCTTCCATAGTTCCCCTCAAGAGGTACCGCAGTTCCCACAACGTATGCCTACTGTCACCTATTGCTCAAATGATAATTCTGTACTAATTGCTCCTCATTTAGCAAATATCGCTTTTTTAAACTCAGACTGATATAAATCGTTTCACTGGTTTATCAGACGGGGGGCGGGGGGGTGTGGATGTCTGGACTCATCATTCCTTTCTGTTACTAAGAAATACCAAGGAGATTAAAGGGAAAATTTTCTGGAGCTAGAAAGCAGAGCAGCTATCTTGCAGGATCCAGTGGCATGGCTGGGAAACCCCAGCACTGGATAACACAATGAGAAGCACATAAAACTAGTTCAGAAGAAAGGGCAACATGGGAGCCCTGATCTTCAACAAAAATTCAGTCAAGACTGTCAAAATGTGAAGAGAGACACAAGGACTGCAAGTCCAGCTTATTCGTAAACCCACAAACAGCAGTCTACAAAGGTCAACAGCATCAAATGTCACCTGTGGCATGCAGAAAAAAAATTGACATTCCTCTGATTTTTATTTTAATATGCAGTACCTCACTACTCTGCACACAAATTCTGAAGTAGGAACTAGCTCTTCACCATACATGAGCATAGCACAAGAAAACCATTGACAATATGAAATATATACCAAAAGCAAAAATGGTTTTGATTATGCTAATTTTCACTTCCAGGAATTAATTTTTTAGGTTAAACAACTGCATTTATATATTTTTCCTGTAATTATCACAAGTTTCAGAAAAAGTGAAAAGTTGTAAGATTATCTGTCACCACGAAAGGCAACCAACTTGATAACCTTACTTCTGCCTTAGAGCATTTATACTAAGTCCTGTTTCACAAGAGCTTTTATCAGTTCCAAGAACTTAGTAGCTCTCCTGGCCAAAACCAAAAATAATTATTTTGCAGATTCTGTAATCTTGAACTATAAACAGGGGAAAGAAAAAAAATCTTAGAGCAAAAGAGGAAAACACAGTCAGAAAATCATCTGCCACAGTATTATATAAGTAATCTCTTCTGTGTAAACTAAACGGTTATTTACATTTTGTAGCATATGATCAATAAATAAATAAAATCACTATTACCCTTTCAGACAAAGTGCTTACATCAATGTAATGGATTTTTAAACTATATGAACAACAGTGAAATTAAACATCTGCCAAAACCCACACAGTATGAAGTGGTTTTCCACTCACTACAGTCATTAAAAATCCACTGTTTTCAAGTTGGATTCAGGAAAGACGATGCCTAATTTTTCAGAAGCTGGAACAGCCTCCTACCTTTGCAAACAATTAAAATCAGAAAAACCCTACTATGTTTCCTGAAATAAAACTGAGATTTAAGTATCAGATCTTGCTGCAAATTTACTTTGAAATCTTAGGAACAAAGAACAAGTGCAATTAAATGATAGCATAAATTAGTAGGAATAATATATTTGTTGAGCATTTCTGCAAGATAACTTCCTAACCTATGGAGAAAAGGCTCCATTAAATGTGTACAGTAGCTTGAACAGAGAAAGGCTATAACTTTTTCAAAAACTTAGGTAACTTAGTTCAGTGCGTTAAGACAGTGAAAAGTAAATACTGCTGTTAAGCTTCAGCACAAAAGATAATCCAAGGTAAATCACAAAAAATGCTTTAAAAAAATAATGGTGTGAATTAAAAAAAAGAAAGCAGAGCAGCTCTACAGGAGGGGGAAAGAAAGCAATACAGTACAGTTTCCATCCAAACGAACAGCAGAATACTTTAGTTTGAATTCAACAAACTAATGGATAAAATTTGAAGTTTAAAGAGGACAGATACCTTCACTACTTTCTGCTAGGTATTAACAAAATATTTATTTTCCAATGCATAGGATTCGCAAGCATTCCATGACACAGTCAGAAAACAAACTTTACCATTTGCATTTAAACCTCATTTATCAAGAAACACAATACCAAACACAGGGCCTTGGCTGTCTGAGGTGCTATTCTCACATACTTTGTTACAATGATAATAGCAACGGAGTGAACCTCAGGAAAAGAAAATAAAATGCTTCAGTGAATCTTTCTTACGGACTTAGGAGAACTACTTTCACGCTCCAAAGAGCTACGGCCATTTTGCTTTGGCTAGAAGGATGGGTCAAGCTTGACTCAATAAAGACAGACAAGGCAATAAAAAGAAACACTTAAAGAAAATACATTTAAAAGTATCTGGTAATTTAAAATATGCTGAACAGATGAGTATCGCAGCAAATAAAGTGATCTTACCAATAAACAACATCCAGCGGTGCAAAGTATTTCTTCATAATTAAGTCCGCAAAGTAAGCTTCTGTTTCTCTGCAGGCCGTGCCATTGCCAATCACAACAGTGCTACAGCTTTGCACAGGGTAAAAAGACAAACAATTACTCTTAATTATTCTTTTAGACCTTTTCATACATAGCATTCAATGCACGGCAATGACCAATACATCTTATTTTATACAACAGAAGGCCCAGATTTAATAAGAACTTATTCTAGTAATATTATGTTTTCCTAATTCCTAATAAACATTGTTTTTAACAGGTATTCAATGTGACAGTTCAAGAGATGAGTCAAAATTTTCACTCCTAAAAAGGGCAGAAGCCCAAGAAATCAGAATCTTAGGTACTTAATGGCAACATCAGTCTGCAACAGCTTGCAAGGTCGTTGCCTCTGACTGCCCCTACCCCAGCCAGTCAGCCATCAAATCACCTTGTTTAAAGCCGGTCTAATGGTTAAAGACAAACTGGACTGTATGCTGTGGCACTTCTGCAGCTGACTCAGATGTCTGTCCACAGGGCATCCCAAAACAGTTGGGATACAATAACCAATCATGCTGCGCCTGTTTGCAAATCTGTCTATTTGCATATCTATCTGAGCAGGATCTCCTTTGCTTAACAAAACTCTTCCAAAAACCAAATGTGGCTTTTGGAACAGGGAAAGATCGATGAGTGGTTTCAGGGTTAGAGTGGGGGCAGGAAGAGTGAGGCTAAACTTATTCCTTAGCTGAATGTTAGTTTCTATTCTTAAAAATAAATGGATTGACAGACCTTTGTGGCGATATATTCATAGCATGCAGCCTTAGTCATAGCCATGGATTGATTTCATATGCATCTAACATATACATAGTGTAAAAGCATGAACATAGGCTAAAAGAAAAATAAGCTCTGAACTACATTAAAAAAATATTAATTCCAGTTACATCAGTAGAATTCTTGTTCTACCCAAAAGCCAGCATTTAAACAGTGAAGATTTTCATAAAGTTTGGTAAGAAAGAGTAATAAATAGAAGTTTCTTTAGCATACTTATACTGTAGCAGAAGCCTCTTTATCTTCTCAGCTTCACGAAATCCTTGACCAGAATGCAAGTAAACGACATCGGTGTGGAGTATCTGACCTAGAACAAAGAAAGGCAAAGACATTTGATAAAAAACACAAAGATCCAAAAGCTATATCCTGCAGAACTACTAAAGTTAATTTGATGATTCACAAAGAAAGCTTCTTAATAAGCCACCTTTCCCTTTTATTTTTGTATGCAATTAGAAGAAATGTATGGTGGGCAGAGGACAAAAATGCTTTAGCTGCCAAAGCAAAACGAGTTGATACATTTTCTAGTTCCCTGTGGACACACCCCCATAACAAATAACGAGCATCTAGTCATATTAGGTAAATGAAGTGTATTATATCACCAAAGAGAAAAACAGCAATTCACTGCAAAAGATTTATTGCTCTAGTCTAGTACATTTTACAGATCCAGTAAAGAGAGATGAAAATGAGGAATGCAGTCCCAGAACTTGCAGTCCAGAAGGTCTAGAACTCCAATGCCAGCTCTTGCCATCATCCCACCTATCACATTTGAAATAACTGTATTAACTGGTACTGATAGCTTATGGTGCAATGCAAGCTAACAACCATTTACCTTACGTTTATTGCCGTTTTAACACATGTCAAGGACACATCTTTTCTCACACCCACCCTGAGTAGATATGCTCTCAGACAAAAAGCAATGACAAAATAAAAGGAAAAGAAGCCATTTTCGCACAGGCCTAAAGAGGTACGTATCCCCAAATCAGAGCAGGATGAAACAGAAAAGCTCTGTTCTGTATCTGTCTAAAAACTGAACTAAAAAGTTCTGCAAACACAATGTTTCTGACTTCTCACATTAACACACATACTACTAAATAAAAAGAGGCTGATAAAATGTCCAGATGTCCAAGATACTACCCCTGAAAAAAGCAAAGTTATAGAAAGTATTTAAATTCCAATTCTCTGTTAAACAATAAAAGTGCCAGGTGTTCTCCTCGCTGACTACTGAGAGGCACAGTTATTTGAACCTGTATTCAAGGCAGAAGGGATTTTAAATTCTATTTGAGAGATGAGTAATAATACCAAAGGAGACACTGGAATCCAGGTGCCAGAAAATTAACCTTAAACCTGAAGAAAGGAATTTGCATGACAGAATGCATGGAAAACATTAAAAGCTTAACACCAAAAAAAAAAATTTGAAAAAAGTAGGTTTTGAAACTATCCTTTCCTCTAAACGAATATATTTTATTAGTCCTTTCAAAAATATTTGGAATTGAAACTTACTGGTTGGTGAAATAATTGCCAACTTGCAGCCATGCTTGTAGCCAGGATCTACTCCCATCAAAGTACGGCCCCTCACAGGGCTGGTCAGAAGCAACTGCCGGAGATTTCTCCCGAACATCATCACAGATTCCTTCTCTGCATCAGATGTCAACTTTGATCTTAGAAGGATGAAAGCAAAAAATATTTTCCCCTCAATTAGCTTTTAAATGCACTTTGGAGTTGTTCCAAAGTTTTAAGGCCTTTTCCATTCATATTTTCATTATCTTTAAATATTACACTTCCAATCAAGTTTTTGACACTTTTTAAAAAAAGGATCAGCTATATGATCATCTCATTCTGGTTCTAAGAAAGAAAATCTACAGGAAGAGTGTAATAGAAACACCTATAAGAATGTTCACATACCAACTAACATTCAAACACCAACTCACGATTTTGAGCAAAGAATAGCTTCCCCTCAAAGCCAATACCTAATTGCAAAGAAAAATGGATTTGAAGGCGGCATAGATCAAATTCATCACAACTTCCCAGTTCTGGAGAAAAATCACTACCCAGCAAAAAAAGGATGATCATTTAGGCTGAGAGGTACTAGAGAGAAACCAGAAGGGCCTATCCAGTTAATTGCTAACACACCATGACTCATGAGGCATTTAATTTCATCTAATTGTGTTATTTAAGAGTCATCACAGAAGTGCGCAGACTTGAGGTATTTCTAGGAGGGTATTCTGCTTCCTCAGAATTAAACTAGAAAGCTGATGGGGCCATGATGTTTCCTACCTTCCTTTTCCATGTTCTTCAACAGAAAGAAGTGAGTTAATGCAGCACGGAATGACTTTAAGCAAGAACACTTATTGGAGAGTGTTATGAGAAACAAATCAGTCTTGTTGAGTGAAGGCGTGCAAGATGCATGATGTCTTATTTGTCAGATGTGGCCAGCAAGGCAATGACTGATAAGGACAAGTATTTTTGTCATGGTATGACATCTTATATAAAAAAAGCAAAAGTGAAAAAGTAATGGGGACACAAATATTCCTAGCTGATTTTTTTTTTTTATTTTGCAGGTACTCATTGCCATTTTCAGCTGCATCACATTGCCAATAGCTACAATAATTAGGCAAGCAAAAGCAATCCAATAAAGCCTTCATATAACTTAAAGAGTAACCAGTGCCTTTATTCTCAATTTCCTTTTACCCATCACTGAAAAGTGTATTATTGGGGTTTATTTTTACAGAAGAGAAAAACCTGCATTCCACTTAACTAACCCTATAAGAACGGGGCAGGACAAATTACTCAAGTTGTTTAGGACAATCAATGCATGACAAGCAGGCTACAAACAGTTCAAAGACAACCCTCATAAGGGCTATTTGACATGACGGGATGTGAAGCTGTTCTGAGCAATTTTCAGATGTGGAAGAACTTAGGAGTCTGAATTAATTTTGCCCAGGATCCAACCAACCAACCAGCTCAGCCCTCTCTCATCCCACAGTGGTACAGAAAGAGCTGCTAAGTCCTCATTATCTCTTGTTTGTAAAGTGGTCTAGATTCTTTCACACATTATTGATTGAACTTTTTCTCAAGAAGTATGCGACAGCAAAAGGCTCCCTTATATTCCTGTGCTTTTTGGTTCTGTATTGAGCATACCAAATTAACACAGACATGATTTAAAGCGAGGTGGCAGAGGGTATATATGCATTCCAAGACTCCTTAGCAATTCAAACGTGCCCTGAGCACCAAAGAGCAGACTCTGTATATTGCCACCGCTGAAAACAAGATTATGGTAATAGCTGCAGTAGTTCAGGTAAGTGGTCCTTCTATCTCTGTCTCCAAGTGTGGCTACAAGCAGCTGCCTGTGCCACTCTTCGTACGCCATTCATCTCCAAGTCCTCTCTTTTCTAAGCTGAAGAGTCGTAGCCTAGTCAATCTTTCTTCACACAGAAATTATTTTATACCTTGTTCCCCTTCACTGGGACCAGATATATCAATGATTCCCTGTTTTGTCTTTATTCCTTAACTAAATAATCTTATCTTCTTGAGCACTTAATGTTTCTGTGGAGCTACCTTCCACAGTGCCAAAGTGTCCTTCCTGAGTGTCAGAGTAGCTCAGAGCTCATAATTTCTGTATAACGAGGAATTACTTCCCTTGCAAGCATCATTTTACACTTATCTCCACCGGATTTCAGTTGTCAGTTCACTTCCTGGTCATTCAGTCTTGCAGCATCCTCCTTCTATTCTTAAAAAAATTAAACAAAAATAACCCAAACCACAGCATGAGCTTCTTCCAGGGAGAGTCCAGAGACATGGGCTGGAGGCGTTGGTTGAATTCTAGCCCATGAAATCACCAGAACAATTTGATGCCTCTTGTGAGAGACCAGAGAGAGCAAAGCAAATAACTAAGCCTTAAAACCATATGGATCTTCTACATACACACACAACAGAGATTCAACCAGCCACACGTGCATAGAAACAAAGTTTAAAAGTGGCTTGTAAACAAGGCAAGGTTGAATGCTCTTTGACTGGAGGCTTTGTACAGGGACAGGCCAAGTTCTAGCTTTCCATCTACCCCAGAGATATGGGGTCCCTATTGCCCACAAGGCAAAGTCCTCCCACGCTGCAAATTCACATCAGTCCACCTGCGAAGGGAGACTTGCGCAGGAATTAAAATTGCCCCTAAACACATGCTATTAGTTATGTGCACCTTATGGAAATCATGTTTAAAATTGGCATGGATATACAGAAACTTTTATAGTAACAGGAAATGTTACTGAAAGTGCCAGGTGCGTAGGGGGAGCATAACGTATGTCCTTACTATTACATAATATCCTGTATTTTTTAATTTCAAATATAGACCTCTCTTCTCTCTCTAACTGTGTCTCACTCAACACTTGTATCAATGACATGATCTACTGTCCCAAGTACTGGCCCTTAATTTCAAGTTTGGGATAGTCATTTGATCCTTGAACAAATATCAAGCTACCTCAAACAATCTAATATCTTTCTCTTTTTTCAGCGCACTACTGGCTCCATCCAAATGGCAAGATGCCCAGCTTCATGTTTTTCCAATTTGTGACAATTCTCATTAATATGGCAGAGATATAAGGCAGAGGCGGATAGCAGTCCTCCTCTCTAAACACCAGAGGAATGGTTATTTTGTAAAAAACAAAACAAAACCCTTCTGTTGCTACTTTATGAAAAAGTATCACCCAAATCAGAATTTCAAGCCCCTCCCTTGAACTCTCTGAAGCACTCAGACTGTACATCACTAAAAGGTATACTTTAATAAAAACAAATAACTTGATCATGACCTACTAGCTTCTATAGTCGATGTTATAAGAGTCAGTTTTTAAACCGAGATTTAAAACTCCCCTCTTTCACATACAGTCTGAGAGGCAATCCTTTCCGTGGAAAAATATCTGCAAACTAGCTTCAGGTGCGAAACAAGATATACAGAGAAATGTTTGCGTCCCTGAAGACAGAGGAGAGAAAGCACTCACTTCGAGAAAGTATGGAAAATTAGGAAAGGATTATCCATTAAAAAATATGTCCGTGCCACATCACTTGCATCAAATCCTGATGGAATCATTCCATGCAGTACTGCAACAAAATAAAATATATTTCAAAGAGCCAAAAGCAACACTGGACATTATTATACCAGATACAAGAAATGATGGTATCTGACAGAGTGGAAGAAAGGAAATTAAACAATAAATAAGGTAACTGTCTTGCTGGCAAGTTTCATTCTTCTGATTGCTAGAAGCACCAGAAATTTCAACACACTCTTGGAAACTTTCTGTTCCAACATTTAATGATAGTAAAAAGAAAAGAAAAAAAGAGCAGTGGGGGGTGGGTTGGAAATATTAATGCTAAAAGGAGGTATTGAATACTTTAGCAGCCCTTTGCAACAGTCCTAAAAAAATCAGCTTCTGGTGTGGGCGGAAAGAGAACAAAAGGAGGATAAGGGTTAAGTGGTCATGGACCAGGAATACTACTGGCAGGTATTCTGCATTCCTCTCTATAAGAGATGCTTCAGCTTTTCCTAACCAGACACCACCAATCATGCGAAATTATCACAAAGAGTAAAACATAAGTAGACATCCACTCAGGAACAGGCAGCAAGCTTTGTATTCTTTGCATTTATGACTTGTGAGCCGCATCTAGGAAGTAGTAGAGAAGGAAGCTTTTTTTTTTTTTAAAATTAAGAGAACCAGAAAACCTCCAGCAACCTACCACTGCAGCAGCCCTCAGCATTATACACAACACACAGGTCACAAGAGTCCTGTGGTAGGAACCACGAAGCAAAAACACAATAAGAGAGAAGAAGAAACCTTATGTCAGTTTGCTTATTTATGATTAAACCAAACCCTACTAGAAAGTAAGTCTTTTTTCTTTTATTTTAAAGAGTTTGATTGTAGAGAAGGCTAGGGATGACAACTACTTTCACAGTCACGTGACAGAACCTAACAGTTGGACATCATGAGATATTCATCATTTTGGCCAAACAATAGACACAGTGCCTCCCCTAAAGTAGCTACATGTACTGTGGTCATAAAAAAAAAAACAAAACAAACAGTTAACTCAGCACTTTCAAAAAATCCGTGAAATTCACAGTAGCAAAAAACAGGCTCACTCATCAAAAGAGGTGAAGCAAGCTTTCTTACAAAGTAAAGAGCAAACAACATACTGCAGTGAAGAAACCCAAAAGACATTAGAAATATCTGCTGTTCAAAACTTTAGCTGACAGTTCTTTTCAGAGGGGAAGAACATAGAACGTTCAGCCAGTGATGCTCATGAAAAGAAGTAGCAGGAAAACAACTCCAATTTGAACAGAAACATAAAAGCACAGCCAGGCAGGTCCAGAAGAACTACATTTCAGCATGTGATTGCTGATTTTAGGTACTGAATAACCAACACATGTCATTTTGATACAACATTGTCATTTCAACATTTCTGGTCCAAGAAACAGGGTCTCTTTCATAAACTGAATTTCAACTACCTCAAAACAGGTATTAAAATTTAGGTCACATGAATGAAAGCCTTGCCAGAATTGAAACTAGTATGCTTTAGGGAGCTTCTCTTGTATTCAAGAGAAGAATCACACCATCAGTATGGTTAGCCATTAGAAGATAATGCTTTTAGAATGTAGACTGTTTTACATATTAAATCATTCTAATTACGTGGTAAAGTCCAGTACTACATCATGAAAATACCCTATTTAATTAATGTTACTTTGATACTAAGTTTTAAGTTTCCTTTAAATTTAGAACAATATTACAGATCTTACAAGTGACACTTTGTCTGATGACATCATTACTACTGTATCACCAGAAATAAGTTTACTGACTTCTCTAGAGCCATCACAACACCCATAAAATTGCACGACTAACACTATGACTAACAGGTTCACCACAAAGTGCAGATGACAAACATAAGGGACGCTTCCAACCGCAACAATTACTTTGCTGGTTTCTTTCAAACAGGCAAAAGAAGGAGGCAGAACAATGTCACTGACACTACTAGCGCTGTGACATGAAGAGATGCTGGGAAAATTCAGTGACACAATGGTTTGCGCTAATATGAAGATAAAGATTCAACTATTACGGTAATGTAGATCCAAACTGTACTTTATTAGATAAACATACAAGCAACATATATGTAAACATGTAAAACATCTTCACAGAAAGATCATTTCTCTACTTGTAGCCTAAACTGGACAGGGTCACAAATTAAATCTATGTAATCAAGACTACACAGTTCATTTCTTCTGTAAGCACAGAGGATTAAAAACATGCTGCTATTTTCAAATGGATAAAAGATATTCTAATAAAAAGCTGGTGTTGGAATTTTTTAAGAAATTGATAATATGAAAATACACATTCACTCTGGACTTACCTGAATTCTCTACAGAGGAGAGGATATATAAGGCGTTTATATGCATCCTCTACTGAATTCCGCAGTATCCTCATTAATTCTGGTTTTAAAAATTGTTTTGGTCTCCATCTGCAAAAGAATAGAAAAAGTAAAATAAAAAAATATTTTAAGAAGATATGCAAGATCTCAAATAAAAAGGGAATTTTCAAAAAAGACTTCTACATTGAGTGTAATGTCCTATAAACTGCAGAATTAGTACAATAATTAGGCAATGAAATCATAACTTCAAATATGAATGGAATGAGAAGTTGCTCATGGTTCTGCTATCAGATATATGACAAGGCCTATCTTTTTTCCTTTTTTTGTTTGGTATTAAAATGCAATCATATTTTATATTTTAAAGAAAACATAAAAAAATGTTACTCTTCACTTCAAGAGGTCAAAGCTTACCACATCTGAATGAAGAACTTCTTTCCATATTATCATTAATGTTGCCTTATTTGCTCTTCTTTGATACATACAAAAACCCCAACTAAATATCCTCTGTGAGCATCACTGCAGAGCTACTGATGTAGGGCAACTGTGTCCAGACAGAAACTCAAGAGCTAAACTAATGTCAGTTAATGAAACCCAATTCAAATTTCATATGGAATGCTTTGAGTATCTCTATTCACACTCAAAATGAAATCTATCAATTTTGCAGGAGTCCTTCAACAACAAAAAACAAACAATTTGCAAATTATTTTTTCTCTTTTACCTGTTAGTGATATATTTAAAGTGTAGATAATATTCTAGAAAAAGGGAAAATGAAATAAACAATACCAAACAAACACAAGACTATTTCCCAACTTTTTCTAAGCCAAACTCTTTGGAGCATCCCTTTTCTAAGGAGGCTGCGCACAGTGGTCATAGCCATAATGACAATTACTTCAAATTTTGTCCTAAAATACACCTCAGTTTCAAAGCTCCCCAGAATAGAGATCCCAGATATTTATTCCACTGATCTTTTTGTTTTGGGCAGCATTACTGGTGGGGCAGGGGGGAAAGCCCTTGATCAAGCACAACTGACTCACTGAGATTGCCCACACAATGAGAAGGGAGAAAGATGGAGGAGGCGCAGCCAGATTATTATACTCAGAAGTAAAAACTATGAACATTTTCTATTACAGTCCACCTGTTTTAAATTTCTTTTTAAAATACTGATAACATTCAGAGTTTTCTTCATTTAGTGTACTTTTTTACATGCCTGGGTGTCTAACTGCACAGTGAGATACATACATATTTTTTTAATATGTCTGGGTAAGTTTTCTAAAGGTATTTAATTTGTTTGGTTGGGCTTTCTTAAAATGCAACATCATAGAATTATGGCCATTTGATAATGTGCCCAGGTGCAAGCCGAGCAAATACAGGACTGAATTTTACTTTTGAATTTATTTACTTACACTCACTCAGAAATACTGAGAATCCTAAATTGCTCCTACCCAGACAGCTTTTCAGTTGTTTAAGGGGATCTACAATTTCCTGAAACAGCTTTTCCAAGTGTCTGCACATATAATAGTTGAGCAACGTGTGATCGAGTCAACACTGCATTAACAGACAGACACAGGAGCGGAATTAAGCTTACCATTTAGTTTTACAACATCCAGAGCTGTGAGTGCTTAGCCACATGACCTCATCACTTTGCTAACAGTTTTTGCAAATAGTTCTATTATACTTATTTGTAACTAGAGACTCTTTCCATACCTATATAAAACTGGCAAAGGCTTTAAACCCTCTTATTGCCATCCAGTTCTATAAACATGAAGTTTTTACAGGTGGCAAGTCTGACTACACTCCCCCAGAAAGTATCCTCAGCACAAATAAGAATGAATTTGGAAACCTGGCAGCTGTTTCCCCCTCTCTTCCATCCATTAAAGCTAGTTAGCAAACCTTTCCTCTGTAAATAGGTTATCAAAACAGATATTTTTATTACCTGCCTGTATAGAAGTAAAAATTATTTAGGCAACATTCTATTAGAAACTGCTACAAATGCAAAAATATCCAAACAATAAGTTCAATCACAGCAAACACTGCATTTTAATCATTCCAATACTTCTTATGAAAAGAGAAAAATTCACTTTGCTGCAAAAACCAAAGCAAAAGCATGTGTGTATATTTGTAAAGATCATCACAGCCTAGTTAAGCTTCCCTTTAAGAACAGATTTTTCTTGATTATTTAATCAAGAGCTGACTTTTGAAGCCCTTTAAATGAAGCCCTATTTAGAGAACTCCATATAAATAATATCGTCTTACCCTGCTCATCAGCTCTACACGTGCGTGTGCCCACAACAGGGACCACCATAAGCATAAACGGCTTAGACTATTGCTACACCTCAGAGGGTGAAACCATACATCAGCAGAATTAACATAGCCCACGTTAAGAACCACTAGTACTAATTAACAACTGTTCCAGGAAGCGCACAGCTAGGCTTTTAGACCCGACGCATAAAAAGCAGAGTCCAAAAAATCTGAAGCTTGTACCAAGATGGTAACCACAGACAAAGCATGCCTTTAAGGCCTGTACCATGGACTCTACACAGGATCTGAGAATTTTGTCTGAAAACTGGAAAAAGATTGTCAAACGCTGAGCTTCGTTTCCAAGGCTGCAATCCCACTCCAGAACAAAATCTCACCCCCTCCCAAGGAACAAATCCATGCCGTCTTTACACTCAAAGCCAACTAAGCAGCCTCTCTGCAGCTGTTTCACATTGATCCTTTCTCCACGTCCCACTTCACAACTAAGTGTTTGGGATCAGTGAATTTCTACTGTTAATTGAGCTCGGTTCGCTGTCAAACCAGAGATGCCATCTTCTGGGGAAAAATACAGTCCATATGGCCAGGCATAAGGATATTCCTGAGTTTTCAGTACAAACCTGAATTTCAAGCAAACACAGATGCTTCTACAGGCTAATAAATATTCTGAACTTGCAAAGAAAATACAGTCATCTTAGAGAGCATCTACATAGAGCTCAATGCAATAATGAAGAACTCCAGTCTTCAAAACCCACTTTCCATCGCAGTGGCATTTAATGCTAAAAGATTTGCCTCAGAAGAACACATAAAGGTCAGCATATTTGCTACTAATTTGAGAGGCAGTAGGTGATGCTATTGTGTGGCTAGAATGCTGGCCAAACTCTGTAGCGCTGTGGCATTTCTGGTTCTGCAACTGATTCTGTGTGTGACCTTCAGTAAATTAGTTAATACCTTTGCAAAGTTTTGAAATCCTTGCATCAAACAAAAGCTATTAACCTTCTGGTCTCACCAGTAAATCCATGCAGTGAAAATAATGCAACTCCCACCCTTGGACAGTCATTTCCAAGCTTGCAGGCATAATACACATTTACTATTTGTTAATTGGATAACACAATTGTCAATCTAATGAGGATGATCAGAATCTGTCCTAGATGTTGATGCAGCAACATCTACTAAAATCATTCCTTCTGAAGTTTTCTGGTGGCGGAGAAGTTGTCCTTAAAAAGTAAAAAGCCATAAGCGTATATAGCCTCGTGAATGCTAAGTATTAATAAGTAGTTCAGTTTCCAAGGTCAATATTCCTTTTATCTCAGGATGACTCACAAAAGTGTAATCAACCAAAAATATCTCCATTTACATCCTACTCTCATTTGTGTAGCAGTGACAAGCTGTTCCATTATCTGTGGCTAACAGTGCTTCCAAATTCTGTCATAGACGCAGTAAAAGCAAGGCTGACAGATATGTTCTGCCTACAAAATACGCATCTTGGGGAGAGGACAGAAATTCCATTACAGGTATTAAAACTAGAATGAAACTGAGGAGTGTTTATGAATCCTGATACTTTCTGGGGGGCGGGGGGGAATTTCTTACTATTACTGCTAGATCATATTATGTTATCTGGCCAAACAATATTTTAACTCTTTCAGAGGCTTCAGTAATGGTAACAGAACTATTAAATTCCTATAGTGAAAAGGAACATTTTTTACCACATCCATTTCTTGGACTCGGTGTGGAAGAAAAATACATGCTAAAGCAGTACCACAGTATACACATTTTTTTGGTTATTCAATTTTAGGATGCAAAGGTAGGAGTTTCTAAGACATCACTGGAACAATAACAAATATCTCAAGCGATTGAGAAAGAGAAACCTATCTTTTACAAGAAGGTGGACAGTTTGGATCACAATATTCTCCAATAGAGGCCATCAAAGTGCAGTTTCCAAGAAAAAGACTGACGGACATATTGCACAAAGCATCTTATATTTAACCTAAACTTTTGCAAAAAACCCTCAAAATTATGCAACACTAAACATCGCACTATAGGCTTAAAAGCAGCAACTTCTAAAAGCAAATCAGTAAGAAATAAAACAATCACCCAAAATTTCTAAAAACTCAGTTCCTTGAAGAACAGTGCCAGAAGTCCCCAGATATGGCCAAAGGCATAATCTTTTCGGCATAATGCTACAAGCAGTTGGAAATACAGAATAAAAATTATCCACTTGCTAGTTTCATCTAATCTAATAAGTGTTTGTTTAAATTGTTCTCTTAATGTAACGAGACATGTGAGGTACATTTCAGTATGCAGCTGTCTATAGAAAAAAAAAAAAAGATTTCAGTAAGAATATGTATCCACGCAGACCTTTCATTGACACACCACCAACAGAATTCATTCTTCACCCCGTCAGGAATGTTGACCTTCACTGTCAGGATCTTCAGATTTTCCCCTCGGTTAATGGCCAGAATCTGAGTGCAAACATAAATGGCAGAGACAGATGACACACAAAATATCCAAAAGATAAACTTATCAACATTTGTGTACGCGCTTGCTTGACATTCTGTAGCAAATCATGATGGTGGTACAGTAAATCAGTTCACAAAGTACTAGCATGTACAGATAATATCCACAATTTAAACACAGATTAAATCATGCCATGGCATAACAAATCATACATTTTTCCTGGAGTCTGCAATCTCAAGATCCAGTTTATCTTAAACACACTTACAATACAAGACAGCATGAATTTAGTTGGTGGAATAATCATGTTTAACAACCCCAATTAAAACTTAAGAAATGAATTGAAAAACAATTGCAATCAGAACTAGAGATCAAAAAAGGAAAAAGTTTGAAGCCTGAAGCTTAGGACTTCTTGCTTCCCAAGATCAATCCAAATTTAAAATTAATTATGAATTGGAACCTGTGACACAAAGGTAATCAGCCTAATTTGAAAGAGGATGAATTTTTGAGTTATTCACACCTAGTTCATAAATAGATAAAAATATTGTGGATACACTCTTTACATTAATACTAATGGTCCAGCTGTAAAATTTATGTGCATTTTTCTAGCAGAGTCTCACGTACACAACTGCGTATTCATGATCTAAAGCTAAATCTGTGCTATCTGCACACAGACTTCTATTTTAAATCGAAGTCTGTGGCTCTGCATTTAAAACCAGAATCACAATACAAGTGGTGGATCCTGGAGGACGGTGGTGGGTATCTACTAGTCCAACCTCTCTATGAAGATGCTGAGTGTTCACCTGAAGCAATCCTTACGGTATTTATTAAGAAAACACACTGTTCAAGGGATTTTAGAAACAAAACAGCAGTTAGAAGCTGCTACAAATAAACCCCACAGTTTTAGATTTCATCTTCCCTTCTAAAATACTTTAAAGTGCAAAAATAAAAAAAAACCTGCTAGAAGTTGACATTCCTGTATGACTACACATGTTGCTGTATGTAGCAGGCCCTGAGCACTGTCACAACAGAGCATTCTGTGTCAATCATGAACTTTAATTCAATCACTAGTTAACTCAGACATGTCACATATGTTAAATACAATGGTTTAAAATGACTCCAGGACATAGTACCAATTTATATTCCTCAGCCTTACTGCTTCTGTGACATACCAGGCCTGACATATCATTGAACAACAAAGCTAATAATAAAGATTGCATGTGAAATATTATAGCATCTGGTACCTTGACTGCCAAACCAAATGTTTTCATGTCGAGATTAGAAAGACACATTTTAACAAATCAAATGCTTTAATGTTTATTCTGATTTTATTTAAAAAAAAATATAAAGTTAAATGTCAAGCTAAAATGAAATCAAAATGATGCTCACGACAGAGAATGTATCTGATAGAATTCTAATGTCATCATTCAGCACACTGTTAGCAGGGTCAATATTTGCATCACATTTTGTCTCCTGGCACTCTGTCTGCAGAATGTATCAGTTACCAGAACTTAAACCAGCTGTATTGCAGTCACTAGTATTTTTTTATGTTTTTATTCTTAAACAATCTACCTATTTTGTGACATGTGTTCAGAGAAGAATTACCATCCAAGAAACAATCAGTTAAGAAGGTAATTACTGAATTTCTCCCCCTAAGACAATAAAGGTGGCTTTGGGGTTTTTTTTTTTGTTTTGTTTTGTCTTGTTTTGGGGTTTTTGTTTGTTTGTTAAGTAACAGGTTCAAATACAGCTATTCTAGACACAAAGTAAGCTTTCTGTTCTGGAGAAAGACTTTTCATGCAAGACTGGAACAGATCCAGGGGAAAGGTCAATAAAAACATAGATTTTTAAGAGAAAGCAAGAACAATAATTTGATCTAGTCACAAGAAGTATCAAACTTTATTCTGTTTATCAGAAAAATACAACATCCTTCATTTTGCACAGCTTTCTTCTACGTTCCACATTTACTTACACTCACTGAATAAGGTTAGTATATTTTGCCAAGGACTTTAATTTCCAATTCCTTTTTAAGTACGAGATTGAAAATAGAGCACTTGCCTCAAACACTACACTTTATTCACGAATTCTTTTCCTCCCACCAATTCAGTCATGTCCAAATAGAGAAAAGCAACCCCTAGGCATACACAAACACTGAACTGTTTACAATTAGTCAAAAATTCAAATAAACTCTTGAAAGACTTCTTTTCCTTAGTTATTACAGTGTTGGTATAGCTACCCAACTACATCCTAAGAGTCCAGTTAGGTTCTTCTTGCTGCCAAAGGAAGGAACTGTGGCTGAACCTCCTGACAGCAAAATGTTCCAGCTGGAAACACCCACAGGTATCCAATCATGTCAAAATCTGGAGTCAGTCTTTCTAGACAAATAAGTTTGGGGTTGGTGGTTTCCCCCCCCCCCCCTCATTTCAGGTTCAGTATTTTAACTTTTTCAGTCAAACAACCCAACTCCCTGCCAGTCCTGATTATTTCGCGGCTTGTCTCAACACACAAAATGACAATGGCACAGAAAGTAATGCAGAACTACAGCACGTGCAGTGACAACTGCAGAACCATGCTGCAGCTTACTGCACACCAGTTTACCTCGCTGTAGTATACGCTGCAATGCACCCCCACAGCTACAAATGTTTTGCTCATAAAGATACAGCTTACGCTCTTACAGGTAACATGCTGGTCTACTGCTCATCGCCTTTACTTACACGTAAGCTAGAGCAGAGTTAGGGTTGTACACAGACCTTTAAAATTACCAGCACTTCCATACTCAGGCGATGACCAGTTTCGGTGCAGTATTTTATGGAATCCTTTATTTGCAACTCTGCAAAGAGGTGATTTAAAGCGGACTTCTACTTTTGCCTCTAGCTAAATGCATTGAGAACACTCGTCTGTGCGCAATCGCTAAAGTAGCTTCAAAACAGTGAATTTTGCAAGTGTCCTTCAAACATAGCTATTTAACCTGCAGTCCTGGGGGATTAGGAAATTTCATAAATCCCTCTGAGTTTCAGGCTTCCCTAATATCTTTTTTAGGTATAAGGTTCCTTTAAAAATCCTGAACCAAACCAGAGAATTTCTTCATTTGAAGACATCTACACCTCTCTCAAAGCACATTCAAGAACACGTTTTTAACCAGTTATTTGAATGCATAAAAGAAGTGTTTCCTCAAAGTCATAGCTGAAGGAGAAACTAAAGACTCTTAGGTATTAAACGGGATGGTTATAACCCAAGAAAATTAAAGAGGAAGAAAATGGTAATTTGCATCAGCAGGGCAGTAAGGTCAGGTAATAAAGAAATTGAAAGTTATGAGAAAGACTTTCAAAAGTACAATACCAGGGTTCAAGTTTAAGGAAGAAACGGCAGATAAAGAAACCACTTTCTTTCCTTATTTCATCACCAAAATACAAAAGGGAGACAAAGAAAGGAACTGGAAAACTAACAAAGAACCAAAAAAAAAAAAAAAAAAATCAACAGAAATGAGAAGTTACAGTATTTCAACAAAATAGGGAACTCTGCAAACGCACGTGTCAGAGGTGATCGTAAAATGCATTTTTTCCTCAAATAGTACAAAGGAGCCCTGATGTATCTTGGGTCCTGAAATCTCAGTGAAGCACAAACAAGTCAGATTTTTAAGATTCATAATAGAGAAATATTAATGTGTTGGAATAGGCAATAGCAGTAATATACAGATGAAAGACAACACATAAGACTGCACGAATATCCAGTGAGTACAGGACTACCAACTGCAAGAACAGTGGTTATTACTTCACTGGAGTGCCAGAATGGGGAAAGAAAGAGGCATTTAATGTTAGTGACAGACACAAGGAGAAATAAACCAAACCAGATCAAGCTAATCTTAACATCAAACAGACAAACTAAGGACATATCCTGGCCAAGAAACAGTTCAGCCACGTGGTCAGAGTGCTGACCAGGTTTGGGAATTCTGGTTTCTAGCCCTGGCTCTATCTGAGCAACAGTTTTCCCAGAAAAAACCTGTACACCCAATACACATCACATTGTATATCTCAGTATTCACCGCTCTCAGTGCAGGAAAAACTAACTAAACAGTCTTTGACAGCCAAAGTATTCAATCAGAAGCAAAGCACCCAAACAAAAAATCCATACAGCAAAACAATCTCCAGATGAATCTACAAATCTTTGTGATATGTCACCACATTAGTCTTAGCTTACTCTATTGACGTTTCCAGATTCTCTAGAAGCAAGATTTCACCAAATAATTACTGATAGAAATACAGTACGTGTGCATACCAAGTACAAAGAGAACAATTGCAGGTACCTCTTCAAACTTTGACAGAAAGCCTGTCTATGAAAATCACTTGTCATAATTTAGTCTTTCACCATCGATATTGGGAGGTGGGGGGGAAGGTTTAAAATTAGCCCATATATGTTGTGAAATATTTTTTGTAATAAATTGATTTCCACACATGCAAGAAAATCCTTTATTTATTCAAAACATCATACTGTTTTAAAATAGCAAGTAGAGAGAGAATGAGAGCATAACATAGATATAAAAACAAAAGTATTCCGCTGTAAAGCAAGACAGTCTTCTAAAATAAAAGAACATTTCTGGTTGGAAGCATGTAAGAGGGTCTTTTTGTGGGGTTTTTTTTTTTTTTTGGTTTGGTTGTTTTGTTTGGTTGTTTTTAAAGCTAGGTAATTGTGACGAAAATAAGAGACAATTCACTTGGAGATAAATAGTGAATCAGGGCAAAGGCCTTGACGGTTGCAATGAGTGCATCACATTCTAAATTTTGAACTTCAGTAACAGAGGCGGCCAAACTATCAAGTCATCAGCTTCTCATCAGCTAGTAAGTTTGCTTTGTCCCTCATTTCTTTTCCTAGTCATATAGGTCTAGACCTGGGGCTTTGGATAACCAAAGATGCTTCACAGAAAGGAACACTGATGACTTGCAAAACAAACCCATTTTTGGGGTAGTGCATGGGATCTTCTCCTGAGCCTATTTTGATTGTTCAACTTTTACGTGAAGTTGCTGATGACAAGGGCTGCTTTTGTAGATCATCTTCAATTTGAATTTTCTGAATGCTTCCCTGATACTTCTCACCAGTTTAGTGTCAGGTTTAGTGTCAAATTGCTCAGAGCACTCTGACTCAGTGCTGCAGCAAGCATCCAAAGGAAACAAAGAATAAGTTTATCCAAGTTTGTTTCAAATACTTACATTCTAAACAAGCAGCTTCCACTACTACACCACTACAGACCATAAATTATTGCTTAGTCTTAATCCTACTCCTGATAACACTTGCTCTGCACTTGTCACTAGGGAAACAGAAGGAGGGCATGACACACGCTGAAAATAAATCACATCAGTATTGAAATCTCTGGTACATAAATAATTATAAATATTTGTTTAGTGAGAATTAATTAGACAACGGACATACTGAATAAACAGTCCTCTGCTCAGTTACTTATGACAGATTAACAGCTTAGACCTGTATTTCGAGTATCTGACAGTCTCTTACCTTTGATAACTGAAAAGGAAAATCAAGTATCTTTATAATCAGTTTTAAGCAACAAAATTCAAAAGTAAAGACATCTTTGCTATAGTTAAATTTCTAATAAAAAAAATACAAAATTTGTAGGTATACCTGATGATGCTGAATGGTCTTTATATTGCAAGAAAACTCATGGTACAGCTGGAATTTATCAATATCTTTTTCATTTCCACTTTTGGAAGACACTTTTGCCAAGGCTGATTGGATACAAATATACCTTTGCTGACATCTGAATAAAAGAAACTAATGTTAATAAGGTATTTTAGCGTGAAACTTGTAACAAGTCATTACTGCTTGTATTAAATAAAAATGAAGTTTGCAGACTGCCCACTTACAAGCTACGTTAACTGTAATTGCCTCCACAACTGTATTACGTATCTTAGTGCTGAGACTGACATAACATATACTGACTGGAACATACAAAGAGAAGACATTCGAGCAGACCTCAGAAAAAGCGGAACACAACCCTTCTCCTGAAAGGAATAGATACTCAACAGCCGCCATCTGCACTTCAGTTTTGTCAGTTATTGGTTCAACTTCACACAAGAAATTTTGGGAAGTTGCAAAAAAATTATAGTAGTAACCCATTTTATACAAATGCAACATCTCTCTTGAATCTACCCAGCCTCGGAATTAATTTCTTGCTTTGACTACTTAACACCTATAAAAGTTTTCAATATTTCTAGGAGTAACAGTAATGCCAAACAAATAGCTTCCCGAATGCTCCTCCTGATTATTATACATACAACACACTTTACATCAACAGGACACATCTGTAGAGCACTGCACTTCTCATTAAGGAGCTTATAGTGGTCAAAAGAATTAAAGTGATAGTCTGGTAGTAACAGCACATCCTTTACAGAAGAACCCCTTCACTGAAATTATCACATTGCTGTGCTCTAGCCTTTTGATGAAGTTGGCCATTACGCACGATAAACAGCAAACAAGGGTCAACTAAACAGAACTGAGCCGATTCAAACTAACACTGCATGCTTATAAGGTGGCACCTGTTCTTTGATAACCCTGTTCTCTGTCCCAGGTGGTACACAGCAGAGGAAAAAAAAACAAAAAAAACCCAACAAGCAACTATTACTCTGTCACACCAACCCCCTGTACATGACAACCTTGAAGTCATTATGTAATGAAGGAAAACTTAAAATTCAGCTAACACAGTCAAAGGATCAATAACTCCTGCTTTAAAAACAGTCATATTTGTTTTCCTTATTGACTACCAATGCAAAAATCAACCATTACTGCACACTAATTATACTGACTGATGCCAAGCACTAAATATTGGAGCAATAGCTTAAACAGATGGACCTCTGAAAGGTTAGAGCTTGAAGGAAGTGAAAGGAGAGAAAGCTTTCCCTTTTAGATCACCAACTGCAAGGGAGACAGGCTCTATATGGAGCAGAGCCACAGAGAATTTTTCAGGTTTTGGGAGTCACAGCATCATGTCATGTTCACAGCAGATGTCTCTTCCACTGATAGCCACACAGGCAGAAAAGCTAAAGAATGCACCTCCAGCACAAGTGAAGGAATGAACCTAAATCAATCTCACAGTAACACTGTTTTCACATCATGAAAAAAAGTTAATTACGTATCTGTACACTAGGAGACTGAATCTTACCATGTAATCAGGAAAGTTTAGGAAGTAAGAGTTAAACTTACAATTTCCTGATAAAATCCAGTGTATCTTTATCTTTAGCGAAGATGTCAGCTAAAATATGCTGTACTCCAGCCTCTACTTCCTGGATAGATGAAAGTCCTTAGAAGAAAAAAACACTTAATTATAAAAAAGCTAAAATGAAAAATTACTTTACACAACTGCACAAGCACTAAGAAAATGCATACAAGCTGAAAAAAAATTGATGCAAGATAGACGGATTTGCAGAGGTTTCAATGAAGAATCCTAATTCACTAGATTTTTTTATTAACTAAGCTTCCTTTCCAAGACATCTGAAACCATTATATTTTTAATGAGTCTAAAGTGATCAATGCAGTATCATAAGTCAAAATAACATTAAAATGAGAGAAAGAGAATTATTTTTTTTACTTTGGTGCTAACAGATCTTGACATTTATGATGCAAATGAATTATTCACAACAGTAAAATTGGATATTTAACTATAACTTTGGAGGCTGTAATAAAATGAGTAATTGCAGCAGAATTCTACACGTTTTGCTACTGATATGGAAACTGACTAAAATCTCTGCAGGCAATCCTGGCTTTTCTCTGTGTAATAGTTTTGCATTTCCACTGGTTGGTAACAGGAGTTTGTACAGTGACACTTGTGAGGTCAGGGTACCCTCATCCTCTCCCACAAAACACTGTTCAAACAGTTAAGTTATAAAATGTCTCCATAGACAAAGTATTCTAGAGAGCTGATAACGGAATCATTCAGCTTTCCAACACACAGAACCATCCCACACTTCAAAAGACCAGAAGAGGTGGCACTGTATTCTCCTTAGCACAGCGGTTGAACTGGACCAGAACCAGAAGGCAATGAAACAGAACTGACATCTTGTATTTTAAATCAATGTATCCAACTCTGTTTCTAGCAACAGTCAGTAACAAATGCTTCAGAGCAAAACCCAAGAATTCTAGAGCTGGTAGAGGCAGCATTAACTGTCTCCTTAAATACACATTATTTTTCACTCTGCTGTCTGATGGACTAGCAATATCTTGAAAGAGCTTTATTAATACCTTTTTTAAAAAAAAAAACCTCCATAGCTCTAGTAACTAATATTTGTATTGAATCCAGAACCCTGCTTCTTATTGGTCTATAGAGTTACACACTATAAAAAATTCATCTTGCCTTTTTTTAAGAAGGGGAAGCTAAACTTACCCATAAGAAAAAAAGAAAGTGAGAATAAGAATGTTATTAAATGAATGAACTGATCAGAAGTTGTGGAATTTGGATCCTTAACTTTTATGAGTTAGTGTTTCTTATGGTAAAAGTAATGTCACATCAGAATACGAAGGTAACGGCATTCTAAGATATGCATTACATTGACTATGAATTGAGACACTCAAGTACCAGAAGTGTACATGGCAACATCATTTCAATTCTAGCAGAGAATTTGAATGAGATAGAATAGGCCAAAATCAGTCAGGATTTAAGAAATAATCAAAACCTTCCCATTGAACAAGCACTCTGATTGATCAACGGAAACATGGATGTTTTACTGTGTCAATTGCAAAAAGAGCACATATTTGTGTAATTAGAGAAATGTTTGACCATGCATGCAACTAAAAGGAAGAACAAAGTTTTCTGGTGAGCTTGCTTCCTTAACTCTCAAATATCTGGCTTTGAAACGTGAACCGCTATTTTTATTTCAGCTTATTTTTAACTCAAGTTTAAAAACACTGAGAATTTGAAAGAACTAAATATTAAGATTTGCTGAAAACTTTTCCGTATGGCAAATGGCTCATCCCTTTAAAAAAAATTCACTCTGATCTTAAGCTGTATATAGGCTGTCAAACTGGCTCCCAAGTTAATAAAAGTGACCCAGTTCATAAATTCATGTAATTTCTGATGTGCCTTTCAAATGAAAACCATTATATAAACCTAGGCAACATTATTTTTAGTACAAAATTGAAAATAGGTGTACTGATTTTCAAAAACTGAAATGTTTATGCTGCAAATAGCACTTCCTTCTGAATGCACCCTGAATAATTTATTTGAATTTTCACTGTGAAGATTTTCTTTGGCTCTTCAGACTCTGCCAGAATAGTCAGATATGTGGTTGCAATGTACTGTTGTAGGAAGTAGTGACATATGCTAAAATGCAGTAATAAACAATCAGAGTATTTGGTAACTGATTTTCAATGCAAAGTTAGGATCATTTTATAAACAATATTTAAATAAAAGAACAGCTGAAGTGAGAAAAGTAAGAGTCAGCTCCACTAAGGAGGTTTGGTACCATTATGTTACAATGTAAGTGTTGGGGCAGGGAAGAATAAAAGCATGTGTCTATTTTAACACCATACAGAAGGTTGCAGCATTCTTCGTATTTTATTGTCAGAGATTGCCCCCTACAGATTCACCCATAACTGCATTCACAAAGAAAAAATTTTGCAGTCTGTATGTGACAATCATATTGTTAAAGATCCTGCTCAAATTTCAGAAATTACATCTTCTCCAACCCCTACTGTCATTCAGTAACAAAAAAGTCTCCCACTCACTCCCAATCACCAAGGCCAGTTTTTATTAAGGTATGCTTTGATGAGTGACAGTACAGAGTATGGGCACAAGCAGCTGTACAATCAGCATTGAATCTTCAGTAAACAATTCAAATAGAACCATGGAGAGGTCTCAGGTGTATGGTGCAGTTTCCTCCTTCTTACCCGTAAATACAGATGTCAATTACAACATCTCCAGATTTTTGTCCCTTGTATACCAGAATTATTACTATTTACAATATAAAAAGACAAGAAAGTTTGAAGAGCCATTAAATGTAAACTCTTACCACATGTTGCTAAAAGAACTGTTGAATTTAAAATAGTTGCATAACTTTCAGCAACACCTGAACAATTAAAGGGATTCCCCTTTTAAAATATTTTCAGACATTTAGGACATTATTGCTTATAGAAGCAGAGCACTCACCTTTGGTATTCGGTCTAATGTAAGAAAAGAGATTGAGTTCCATAGGGTTCTGCAGGAGGGAGAGAGCAGCAGGTTCTAATCCCAGCTGCTTGGCCCTCTGGGCTTTGGTGCCTTTACTCCCAGTTTTATAAGGTGCAGACTTAAAACAAACAAAAAAAACCCCAGTTATTAAAAGGCAAGGAAATATTTCAGTCATGCCATGTACTTTGCATTATGCACTATTTAGTTACGCAAGATTACATTTAAACTAAGGATGATCTGAAAAAGACTAGTGTACTGACCACATGGTCCAATTCTTCCAAAGTTCTGCAGTTTAATAATGCTGTTAAAAGGCATCCAGATAACTTCCCTTCTTTCTTCAACTTTTGTATCATTGTATGCGTCTTCTTCGCAACAGTACTAAAATGCAAGAGATTGATATTAACAGTCGCATTTCATAGTGGATTAAAAAGGCTATTGATTGTGACCGTGTTTGTTACACCGCTGAAGCTCTCTGAAACCCCTGAAGATTGTATCTCATGCTAATCCTCAACAAACCAAGTCTGATAATCCAAAAGAGTTTCTAGCTATTACTCTCTTTCTCCAGTTAGTCCGAAACTGTATCAAAACACCTTCCGGTAGCTTTAAGAAAAATCATCAAACAATACTGATTGTAATTGCTGCTATATCCATTTTTGCAAGATTACTGGCCTGGAAGCCAAATAAAAAGGCCTTAAATTAGATCCATGTTGATGAGCACTTAGAGCTGTAATTCATACCGATAGTTCTGCAGCATGAAGTACAGGGTACCAGATTTTGAACTCTTAGACCTCCAATAAGATACCTGGGAGAAACTGCAAGCAGCAAAGGTAGTTTGTTATGATTTAAATTATTTGTTCAGACAAGAACTGTCTCAGGCCACCTTCCCTCTTCGGAAAGAATCTCTTACTAGGGAATAGAGGGAAGTACAAGGAGGGAGACATCACATTGACAGAACAGCTGGCAAGTCTGTTCCCATACTATCTCAAGAATAGCCACCCAAAAGCAAGAAGGAACGAGAGCAGTCTTATCCACAGCTGCAGCAGGCTTTGCTGATCATTTCTTCGCTGCCATGGTCTGGGATAGTTCAGCCTGCCTTCCCGGTACACTACAACCTCAAGTAGTGCTCTTCGCCAGAGGCTTTTCTGCTCCAAGCAGGGATCCAAGGGATTCTTAGGGATTCTTTTTCTAAGGGTGCCACTTACATCTAACAGGCTACATATCCCTAGAACCTATAAACAACTCTTTTAGTAAGAATTTTTTCTCTGCAGTTTTAGCAAACTGCAGAGAAATTATCTTAATTTTTCTTTGGCAATTAATATTGCTACATTTCTTGTTACTTATAGTAAGAAAAAAAAAAAAAGACCAGTATTAAGCTAATTACCTCAGTTTTAAACTTTTTTCTTTCCTTTATAACTGTAGTGTGCACAAAGTATCAAAACAAGGCTCACAGAAGCAGCAGCCGGCTGTTACCTCCCCCCAGCATACCTGCCTGCGTTATCTTACCGTAGCTCTTCCAATGCTTGCTGCACTTCTCGCAAGGCATCGGCCTCCAGATTATTGATGAGCTCTTTTCGATACCGAGCAATAAAAGGAATCGTGTTTTCTTCTTGAAAGAGGCGAATTAAGTTTGCACACACCCATGGTTCAACATTTGTTATTTCTGACAATGCCTGTCAGAAGAAAAAAAAAAAAAACAACAAAAAAACAAACAACGAAAGGTGATAGATTGCTTCACACAGCCTCTTGCTCAAAGTTCAAAACCACCCACAGAATATTATGTGGGCCGGCAGAGACTACTGTCCTCCCTAAAACAGGATGCCAAGCCTCTTGGGAAGAAAAAAAACCCCAAACAATTTAAAAAATAAAATCAGAAAGACAATAAACTGCACATGGCAACTCAAAACACTTGGAACTCTTTTTTTTTTTTTTTTTTTAAACCAACACTGACATACCTCATGGTTCAACAAAACAAACAAAACCCACAAACCCAGAGCTGATCCAAATCCCACTCTGCCAATAATTCGAAACTATTGTGATACTAGGAAAGGTTTCAAAATGAACCAAGCCTCACAAAATGAAACACGGTTTTGTACAAATGGGTCTTTCTAAAGATAAAGTTATAGTGTATCAATACAGAATCCAGGAAAAACTCTCTAAGTACCTTAGCTTAGTAACATTTTAACTAACATGGTTTGTTTGTACTTCACTGCAGTTATTCCCATAGACAGCTGATATAAAAGCCTTTCAAAAAGTTTTATTTTGAAGCCTAAAAACATAACAACTCCTACACAATCATATTCACTGCTTTTAGAGCAATACATAAAGATCAAATTCTCCACCTGCATTTCCAGAAATATTTTAGAAGACTCGGGAACAAAATTTTATGCCTTTCTTAAGCAGGCAGTACTAAGGAAGACGAATAGGATGTACACAATCTATTCCCATTCTGTTCATATTCAAATCTTCCATAACCATACCCAGCCTCCCAGAACAGGAGTTATCCTAAAAGTGTCTTCATCTGAACAGCTTCAAAGTTAACATCCTACAAAAACAAAGATGATATCTCCCTTGATGTCATTGCTGTTCCAAGAATGCAATCTCCTTCTTGATGGTACTGTAAATTGATATACACTCTCAAGTAAGTCTCCACAACAAAACGATCCACACTACTAAATCTTCAATTCTGAAACTGGGCACACAGACATCCCAAATCTTTCAGCATGCCTTCCTGCAAGAGTTTCAGCTGACCGTACCCACAAAAAAACCTCATGTGCTGATACAGAGGAAACGTGCAGACTGTTAGAGGCGAGCTTTGTACTAAGGACTGCCTAAGTCACAGATATTAGAATAGCATTGAAGTTTGAAGTTTTAACAGTTACCAAGGAACATTTACACCTATACATCTGTTATGACAATTTAAGTTGAGGTTAAATGACTACTTAACAGCACAATGACTCTGACACCTCAATTGATGCCAAGAGGACTGAAATTGTACATTAAAGATTCTAAATGCTAATTATGTAAGAAATGGTTTCACTGATACCTCAGAAAAAGAAAAGATCTCATACCTGTACAATATCCCAGTTCATTTCAAATTCTTCTTTTATTTTGCCTCCTAGATTTTTAACTGGCTTTCCTTCAGGACATGTAGTCGACTTAATCTTTTTAAAAGGTGGTTCATCAGCTGCAAAATCATCCTCAGATTTCTCATGTTTCACTTGATTTCCTACTACAGGAACACTTGTTGAGGGTTTTTCATCACTCTCTAAACTCTTTGTATTCTTCCCTTGGAATGAATTTATTTCCATTTTTTTAGGCACTTCTGGCTTTAGATTTAAAGTTTTTTGTTTAGTGCCTACATCTTCTTCCTTAGGTTTTAGAAGTCTCATTCTATTATCTTCTGCAGGGGCAATAGGCAAGGATACATCCTGTCAAAAAGGCATTGAAACCGTATTAAGCATTGACTGTTACAAACTGTTTAACATTTCAATTAAAACCTAGGAAGACTTGATACCAGACATCATTTTCCCAAGTGATGTCCCTGTCTGGCAGGGAAATTCCAAGCCAGAAATCAAGTAACCTGAAATACATCTTGCACGGAGAAAAAACATACAAACATGCCCCAGTAGAAGTGCGATTCAAAAGATCAAATAAAATTATCCTTTAAATACTTTAACAGGGATCTGCTTCAGGAGACACTGACCTACAGTCCTTGGCTCCACTCATCTCAACAAAACAGGGACATGCAAGGCAGGTAAGCTGAGGTATTAGGTGCAGCATAGGAACTAGAACTGAGATTTGGTCTGCTGAGATATTGTTTAACCTTGGACAAGCTACACCTTTCCCGAATGTCCTCAGAAATGATCTTCCAAGTCCAAGAATGTATTTCTCAATATGTCACATGTGTCAAAACATTCAGAAACATTAGTATAAACCAGAAGCACTGGCTTCTGTCATGACCTCATCTCTGATGTTAATCTTTGACGGAAGTAACTTCTGATAGAAGTGCATCTTATATCCATCATAATACAACTGTGATCCTTACTGGGTGGAACAGCCATGCAAGCAAATTTAAGTACAGGCCTTCTTTTTGTTGTGGTACCCAGCTGGTGAAAATGTAGAAGACACCAAAGGTGCAACACAGAAACCAGAGATAGAGTGTTTAGTTTTCATGACAGAAAGAACAGAGGTATTTATTTATTTTTGTTGTTGAAATAGATCTCCAGGAAAACACATGTCCCATTATCATTGGCCAAAATTTTAGAGGAGGGCCCTTAGATCTGGGACACTTAAATACATAAGAAAGCCATGTTTATCAAATATACTGAATATTCACAGTAACAGTGGAATCAGATGAGCTGACCATACTCAGGCAACCAAACGAACCACAGTTGGAAAAATTCTGCCCATGTTCTGTGCCAACCACAGTAATGAAATGTCTCTTGTTTACAGACACTCACCATTTCCTCTTTTATTACTACCTTCTTGACCTTTTTCCTGGCCACAGCTGACCGTGGAGCAGCAACTTTTTTAGGTTTTGACTCATTTTTCTTTGACAACCGAGGTCTCTTGGCAATTTTGCTTTTTGGCTCCCACTCTTCCTCTTCCTCCTCTGATTCAGAGCTCCTGAAAAACAAACAAGTGAACAGTATTGCTTGTGAGAAGGAAAAAAAAAACAACCAACAACTAAACATAAGCAAGCCAGTCTGAGTGCTTTCTGACATGAAAGCAAGCGAACAGGAAAAACGAACAGAAAGGTAGGCAGGTTCAACAAATACAGGTCTTTCATGCTGCTGCACAGCTAATGGCTGGAATAATTTACCAAGCTTTCCTGAAGCTGGTCACTGGGATGTGTACACATCTGATTCTGTGTGGACAACTGGCAACTCAGTTTCACCCTATCTTCACTGTGAGCATGAAACTTCATGGGGGGGAGGGGTGTGTGTATATATATATACACACACATATATATAATATTTTATAATTCGAGCTTTGTGCATTAGAAATTTTATCAGCCTCTCAGAAACTGAGTGTTGCTATTATGCAATTGCTCATGCTTAGCATAAACCTTTCAAAAAAGTCCTAAGGAAAAGAGTAATCTTACGAATTTAGAAATGAAGGGAGTTCATCATTTTCTGACGTATGGGCTTTGGCCTCAGATTTCACCCTCCTTGGTAGAGATGACATCTGAAACAAGAAGAGAGAAATAGAACATTTGGTTGAAGTTGTATTCTTTTATTCAGTCCTTTAACTCACTGCCAAGTGTGCCCTCATAATGTCTTCAGCAATCACAAAAGTTTGGATTTCTTAGTATCCAAGAATTTAGGCCACAGCAGCACACATTCAACAATCTTTTCAGCTGAGCAAACAGAGAAACCAGCACTACAGCCTCTCAAATTATTTTTCCTCTTCAAACTGAGCTAATTATTTGGCTTGCATGTAAAGCTGTCCTAGTAAAAAGAGTACTGGTTCTCAGACATGTTATTGGGTGTCACTTATGTACTATGAAAGTCTTTCCTCCATCACCCTAAGAAGCACAGAAAATAAATTAAGATCTAGTAAAGTGAGCTCGCGTATGGTTTTGATGTGAACAGGACTATAAGATTGTCCATTTTGATCTAGAATTTCAGCTTTAAAGACTATCCATTGCTTGTATGTTTAATAAAAACAATTTTTAAAGAGCTGCTCATTAGCATATAGAAAGTGCATAAAACAATTACCACAGGTAAAAACAAACAGCACACTGTCTCCCGACCTGAGATTCATAACTACAGTAGCTGCGTTTCACTTAATCAGTTATAGAACTTTCGGCAACGGTTGGGCCAACGAATTTCAATAATCATATTTGGCAGTTTTAATTAGAGAATTCTAGATACTCTCCAGATTTTACCTGCCAGAAAATTAAAACCATAAACAAACAAAAAACCATAAAGCATTTCTATAACTATAAAATTCATAAACAATTTTTACCTATATCTGGTACAGTTTTGACATTCTTCACATTTCTGCAACGTTTTGCACCTTGATCTTTGATCCAGCCTTACCACTGCAATGCGAGCCTTAATGTCTCACGTTTGCACATACAAACCAGGTAAGTATTTTGTAAAGTGCCATTTAACTCAAGGGCGAAACACCTTTTAATACAACTCCGTTCTGGCCCCTGTTCAAGCACTAGAAGCATAACTATTGTCATAAATAGCTTTCAGCACGTTTTCCTTGTAAAAAAGTACCCAAATTTAAGTGAGAGTTTCCAGCACCGCAGCAGAAGGCAGACTATTGAGGCCCACATCAAATAGTGCTAGCTATTAGCTTGCTTGCAAATCACCTTCTTGTAGCAATTGTCATGGTCAGTAACAGGTCAGCATTTTTGTGACGTTCCACTGACTGAAATCCCATTATGTGACTGGTTAGAATACACATCTACCACAGGAAAACAGAAATGACTGCAGAACAGAAAAAACATTACTCACCTTATTAGCTTCCCAGGTGACTTTTCACTGTCAGTTCTGAGACACCTGCAACTTCACCCAGCCACTCCGCTTCTCCGTTCTCCTTTGCTCTTTATGGCTGAACAGTCCTTATCATAATCCTGAATTAATTATATATTTATTCACATTACCTCAGATGCATGAAAATAATGTTTCCATTTTATACTGTACTTTAATCTGTGAATGGGAAAACCAAAAAACATTATTCATGTTTGCAACACCAAGACTTCCAGAATTACGTATCTCCGATCCGATTTCTAGCAGTCACTGAGACACTTTTCACATGGTCAAGTCTCACCATTCTCTCTGTTTTCAAACTAGGTATTTAGCTTACAATATCATTATCAGTCATGCTTCTTCAGCTAATCCAACTAGGTGGGGTCTTTTTAGTATTCCAGGCAATCTCAGAAGGCCATGATCAGTTTTTAAACACTCTAACCAGCTTCTTCACAATTACCCACTGAATCACAGCAAGTAAGAAGGAAAAAGCCAACATGCATGTTCTCTCACTTGAGGTCAGCGTTCCCCCTATATAATACCACTCTCTAAACTCCCCCGCCAGTTTTAGACACTCAGCCCATCACCATGATAGTTTTTGAGCTTACCCAAAAGGCCAGGTAAAAGGAAATCCTCATCTGGAAGGTCTTTTTTTCTGCTAATATTTCCTTCTCACCCTAAATGGCCAAGGGCAGGATCTCAAAATGTCTCAACATTTGTATTGTTACATGAAGTGAGATTACAGCAGGAGTAAAGCTTAATCTTTAAAGTTAATTATACTTCCTGTGATCCAGCACTGGTGACTGATTTAACTCTTCGTATCAGCATAAGAATAGGAGATGAGCTCCTTGGTTTGTGAAACCAGGCATTCTCCACGTTCTTCATGAAGAGTTTACTTGCTCCTACATCCTTAAGTCTGAGTCTACTTGTCTTCATACAATGCACTGAATGAAATAGAATTACCATATAGCAAATACAAAAAGGGCATAGGAAAGCATGGAATAGAACAGGAAATGATATGTAACAAGGCTAAGTCTTTGTGGTACACTACAACGTTTGTCTGTCCTTTCCTTTTGATTGCTTGGATTTTCCACTTAAAAAAATAATTAGATCATCTTTTAAATGTTTGTTGCAGTTATACAGAAAGCTGGAAAAATATCAAACATGTTTGATCCAGAAGATCAAATAAGATAACACCAGCACAGAATCTGTCCTCTGTCCCACTCATCAATAATGTGTTAGTTCTTACAAGCATGTAATGAGTTGGGATTGGCCTCAGATACATGAACTCCAACTTTACTTATATTATTAATCTACTAAATTTTCTTCAGAAGATTGGTAACTTTCTTCCTAAAGGCTTTTGTACCTGCACTTAAACTTAATTTGAACTAAGGTAAGATGTGAATTTAAAGCACAAAACTTATTTCAGACTAACCCTCCATAAACAGACAAGCCATGGTCAGAAACCAAAATGGGGTTCTACAGCTCAAAATAAAAGCCCAGTACCAAAGAGCATCTGTGAGATGAATATTAAACATCGGGTATCACAAAGGAAAAAAATGTACCAATATTTCACTGTGAGGTGGGGCCAAGTCATAACCCCCTCCCCTTCTAATAACGTATACACCGAGCTAATCGTACCTCATGTTTGTAGAAAAGGAATCTTGCAGTTGCTACATGTGTTCTTTTTTGTTTACAAAGAATAATTTTTTTATTCAAATCCACAAAAGCACTTCTGATTTGACTAGAAATTGCCAGACAGCTGTCTGCTAAATTTTCCCCCTGAGCTGCCTGCACTAGGGTGTGCTAACACCTACGGTTAATGACTAAGAAAAACAGTCCTTCTGTGATTCACTGCGGAGGGGGAGGCAGGGAAGAGGATGAAAAAGCAACGAGTCTAAATGCCACTGATGATGATGATAACTATTACAGATTTTTTTTACAAAAAAAAGCTTAGAGACAGTCCCTGAAGTGAGCCAGGAAGACTCAAGAAACAGGCAAACACAGTTATGCTCCACATGGGGCATCGACAATGCTGACTGCGCTGACTACACGACAAGACAATCAAACAAGCTATCGCCCGCTCCGTGCTCTGCTTCTGCGAGGATATGGTCCCCCATGTCTCCTGCCACAAGTGTTGAGGGAGCTTGGAAGAGCTTTATTTACTCTCCCACAGCAGATCAAGACAGTGTGAAATTGGCAGCTTAGCTCCTATTATATTTTCCAGATAGACTGGCATCAGTGGGAAAACTGCCTTTATCTCTTCCTCCTCTGTCGCCTCCAGGTAACAATACTCCAAGTGAGGGCTGGTTTCTACCCTGAGGAAAGCAACTGTAGCTTGCATAGATCTGCATCCCCTTCCCAAATCCAGAAGAGTCCCATAGGTGTAGATAAGCCAACTACAAAACCAAAAATTTAAGAGCAACCAATTTATACCAGAGTCAGGTCAGAGCAAACTTCTTTCCCTTCCTGTGTCTGTGTGCGGTATTGCTGTACCTTACCACAGGTGTTCACAGCGCTCGACATCTCCTGTACTTATCACCTGAAGGAAGTAAACACGCAGTATCCAGAGACATGCCCAAGTTATCCGGCCACCCCATGTAGGATTTCACTGGCTTGCCAACTGGCATATTGAACTCCTACAAGCTCTGTTCTAGCAGCTCTCCTCACATCCGAGGCCAGCAAACTTCCAAGTAACATGTGCTAACACATTTTTTTATTTTATGTACGTTGTCAGAAACTTTGCTGCAATTTAAAAAAAGATTTGTTCTTTGAGAAAAAGGGTTCTTAACAATCATCTCACCAACACTATCTTACTTCCATGCCAGGCAACATGAGCTAATTCCTAGAAACTTTGGCCTTGCCCACGTACTTAAGCTCCCAACTCCTGTTTCATTTCAGATCTGTCTAAGTATGATCCTCGGCTTCTCTGCGATAGGCTGAAACCTTAACACTCAACCTTCACACTAGACCCTTGATCCCCTATTCACGGACATTAACACTCTTCTGCTTGACACCTCCCAAATGCCAGCAGGCAGCATGAAACATCATTGCTTGAAACACCCAAACTCTCTTTAATTCGCACACTCAGTAATCACTAAAGTCTTGCTTCTCCACAAAACCCAAAACAGTTACAGCATGTTCTTCAAAAGCACTTCTGCTTAAAAAAGAAAGAGGACTTCACAGAACTATTACACTGGCCAGTGAAGAAGAGTTGAAGCTATTTAAATTATTGCTATTGTAGATAAATATATCTCCCAGGTCTACCCTCCAAATACCACGACATCGGTTTTGTTGCCAGTTTTTTTGTTCCCACCATTTCTATTCTCTGCATCCAATGCAGAGCTCCACAATGCACTCAAGCTATCCTGATGGCTGTAAATAGCACATTTCTCCTTGCCTGTCAGCTACTCATTAAAATAAGGCAACTGTAGTTCGGCAATGGGCCATACCAGGAATAAAGAAGAGTGACAGGAGAGCTCTTACCATATACTTCACTGTACAGAACCTTAATATGGGTATGCACAAAACATACAGCAAGGAGGTAATCATTCCTCTGGTCTCTCTCTCCAAATAGAAATTCTAGGCTGCACTTAGAATATAAGTAGAGCGAGGCTTTGAAGGCCTTATGATGTTAAAGAGCAAACCAAGTCTCATTTACAGAGTGATACTCTCTTCAACTTCCCTATTCATGCAAAGATACAGCCCATTAAAAGTAAATCTCATCACATGTGAATACAGGAAGCATATGCAATTACTTGCAGAAAGAAAAGTTTAATAATAATTTAAAAGTCATCATATTAAAAGATCCTCTCTCCTTCCACCCACTATACTCCCCAAACCCCCAAAAATCTAGCTCAAGGATATATTTTGTAGCTCCACCATTAGAGCAACAATTTTCAGGTTCAGAAATTGCTCCAGTAATCCTAATAGACTGTCACATCTTCTACAAGGCACTTTAGAAAAAAAAAGGTATTTAACAGTTGAAAGTTGAAAAATATATACTTTCATGGTATGATCAAATGAATGCCATTATGGCAAATTTAAATCTCATAACCTTACTACATTAAGTTACACAAATCCCTTATAACTACAGAAATACAGATCTGAATATCAACAAAGTCTATGCACCTCACAACTCAAATATTCTACCTGAAGGTACAGGATTTAGAAAAACAAACAAACAAACAAAAACAAAGAACCAAAAAAATCACACCACCAGCACGCATATACTTGGAAATTAATTTCATTTCAGTAGTTGCAAAAAAATCCTTGTCCAGCAGAAAAGGACACGGAAACTTCTAACACTCTTTTCCACTTAATCTAAAGTACAGCATTCCTTCCAGAAAGGAACTCTGTCTATGCAGGAAGCTCCTCAAACTTTGCTCTACAGCCTGTTTTTCTCACATGAAAAAAAATAGCAAGTGTAATAGAATTTTGCATTTTAGCTTCTTCTTAAAATCCCACAGTACTAGCCAAGCGACAGTTTATTATAACACCAAACATCTGGGGCAGGACATAAAAAGCACTATGAATCCCACAAGTGAATTTCAGACCATTATTAGCAGCAGCAGAGTGGCCCACTTCAATAATTATATGATTTTGCTTGTCATTTTAAGACACTTCCATTGCATGCTAGAATAACATCCTAAGGAGAAATCAAAGTGTGAGCATACTGTCAGCAGCAAAGAGTAAAAAAATGCTATGCAGACCGATGGTAGGGACTTGTATGCAAATTGTTCTATCACTTCAGAAGGTTTTTATCACCTGTAACAACTAAGTTGTATGTCAAAATATAAATCAAACTTACTCTAATCCTCTCGAGGTTAAAACCTTGGAGAACGCCCAGACACTTTTGGTCAGAGAAGCTGATACAGTAGATTTCCAAAGACTTTTCCTGCACAAAGCCAATCAGGACCGCCTGAGAAAGGAGTCACAGACACAAATCAGGAGACTCCAGTGGTAACTGGAAAATTACAGCCAGAAAGAAAAGGGAGAGACATATTGGGTATGGACATACAGGAACACTCCCCAACGCTAATCAGAAAGGAAAAGGTATAAGACTTAGTAGGAGTACCTACCACCTACTGCTACTACTTACAGAAGTACCACCAAAAAGGCAAAGAACCAAGGCTGTGCCCATAGAAAGCACACCCTCCTCCAAGCCTGTTCCTGTAACTAGTGGTCCCACTGGGGAAAAGGCACAACCTGTGTTAGGCAGCAGCCTGTCAATGAATCAGAAGAGGTGTGCACAGGAAGATGGGGCAACAAACACTTTCTGTACGTTATTTTAAACCACCTATGAAAACAGACATCCAAAACCAGGGGGATACTGCTCCTGATTCAGTAACAGACTACCACATCATGTGCAGCTACGCTGTTCCTTCAATCCAGAAAAATAGCTGTAAGGTAACACTCCCATCCAGCTTAATATAATGGGATGTGTTTGCTCCTGAAGGATACAGATGTGCACCTGTTCTGCACAGCCATAGCCGAGTTTATCACGCCAATAACACTCACTTCAGAGCCTCGCAGGCACACAAGGGCAGCTGAGAGTAAAGCACTGTGTTGTTGCTTGGTGACTCACTACCATCTAAATCCCTGTTTTTTCGGCCCAGAAACTTGACTGACCTTAAAACACGCTTTACATACTTGGAAGCCCTATCCTTCCCCAGAGAACACCCGGCTTTGCTCAGACGCGTTGGCAGCGTTTAAGAGGGGCGGGCTAATCGAGCTAAATCTCACCCTCCCTGCCTGGGAAGGGCATCAGCCCCCAGACAGAGAAACCACGGGAAAAAGCCCCTTCACAAGCCCCTTCCCGCCCCCAGGGAAGGCGGGGGGCACAGGAAGCACTCCATCAGAGCCCGGGCGCCCCAAACCCTCCCGCCCTGGCCCCGGCCCCATCCCGGTGGGTCCCCCGTGTCGTCCCCCCGCCCCGGGGCGCTACCGCCCGCCCCGCCGCTCCCGCTCACGCTCACCCGCCCCCCGGCAGCTCTCGAACGGCGGGACCCGGGCACCAGTTTCAGGGCGAGGGGAACCCCGAGGAGCCCTTTGTCCGTAGGCCGGGGGGAGAGGCAGGGAGCAGAAGCGGAGGCCCAGGAAGAAAAGGGC
>NW_009647437.1:2385576-2406754 GCF_000708025.1 Charadrius vociferus
GGGGCCGGAGCTTGTGCCTGGGTGGAAACCGGCCTGGCCGGTGCAGGTGCGGGTGCCTCTCCCCGCGCCTCTGCAAGCCGGAGCAAGGGGGCCCGGTCAAGCCAGGTCTCCCCCTTCCGTGCCCCTTCGGGCGGGTGCCGGTTGCAGGGTGCCCCGGGGGGATCCGTGGGCTGCGGCACCGCACGCCGGGGCCGGACGCGGCCTCCGGGTGCCTCCGGTGCAACGCGGTGACGGTGTTTGGTGGTGGTTATCGGCTGTGCGCGTCCCCCTCGCGTTGGTGGTTCTCGAACCCCCTCTTCCCTTCGTGTTGGTGGTTCTGGGCTGTCCCTGTCGCCCTCTTGTTCGTGGTTCTCAGCTGTCCATGACCCCTCCTGTTGGTGGTTCTCGGCTGTCCCCTTCCCCTGGTGTTGGTGGTTGGTCGGTTCTCCCCCATGCCCCGTTGTGTTGGTGGTTCTGGGCCCCCCCTCTCCCCTCGTGTTGATGGTTGTCGGATGTCCCTCTTCGTCTTGGTGGTTCTCAGATGTCCCTCTTCGCGTTGGTGGTTCTCGGTTCCCCCTTCCTGTCATGTTGGTGGTTCTCGGCTGACCCCATCACGTTGTGTGGGGTGAGGGCAGTGGGGCCAGCGTCCCTGCGACTGCTGCAGCGTGGAAGGATCAGCTGCCTTTTGCTGAAGCTAAGGACCTAGAGTGCAGGTGCAAAACGTCTGGGTTCAGTTCTTGGTTTATAGGGATTTGAAAGTAGTTAGAAGCATTTCCACTGCTTCTGCTAGCCAAAAAAAAAAAAAAAAAAAAAGTTGCGTTTCACAGGGGTATTGGGAAGCAGAAATCACCGTTGTGTGAAGCTGAGGTACCGTATCAAAGGTGACTGCAGAAGACATAGAAATAAATATGTGCCCTTTCCCTCAGCCCACTGAGTAGATAAGAGCATATAGATCAAATAGACGTAGGATGTTTGTGTTCCTGTACCCATGCAGACTACAACTTGCATTATTTTTCCCTATAACTATAAACATTTGCACTCTAGTGCTGAAAAAAAGCATCAAAGTGTCAGTCACCCATCTTAAAGTTTCATATAAAGTTATGCTTCCCTGCAATCAGTGCATCTGTTCCTTTTTCACCTACATCTACTAAAGTAACTTTCAGCAAGGATCCTGTGAAGTCCACCTCATACATAAAGTTTAATGGGTGCTGGTTTCTGGAGCCATCGCTAGGAGAGTGGAGCAAGTAGGCTGTTACATTAAAGCCGCCTTTCGAGCTTCCATTACCCTAAAAGGTCTTCTGCTTTGTATCATAAATATTTGTAACTTGTGGTCATAACTACCAGCCAGCTGTCCTCCAGCCTTGGAACAGCAACATCTTAAATGTAACTAAGGTGTAATAAACTTAAATAATTCATAATTTTTCATCTTGACTTTTTAATAAATGTGTGTTTAACAGTCTGGAATGACTTTAAACACAATAATGTTCAATGCAGTCTCTCTTCCTGTGAAGTTTACCTGACCTCAATAGCTTTCAGGGGCCCAGAGAGAGACTTAGGCACATACTTCTCTTTGTGCTTGGGGTTGTATCTCTGGTGCCAAATCTTCAGCTGATACAAACTGTCACAGCTCTGTTGATTTAAATAGGGCCAGTGATTTACACAAGTTGAGGATCTGACTCACGGATCTCAATAGGACTGTTCACATATTTAAAGGTAATCAAGTGTGTAAGTGTTTGCAGGCTCGGAGCTGATTCACTTGGAATTTTGTCCTAGTAAGAGCTGAGCAAAGGGTAATTTAGTTTAATACTAGGGAAATATCCATTGCTAAAACAGAGCTGTTGTAATTTAACCAGCTAATGTCATACATGTGAAATCATGGTAGAACCTCAGTTGTTCAGCTGAAACATTGTCATTTATAATAGGTAAGGTTCTGATTTTTTGTATTTCAGATCAAATGCTACTCTTATGCCAATGTGAAAACAACCTTTAAATATAGGGACTCGGTGCACTATATAACTAAGGACAAAAGATTGTGACTATAAATAGCTTTAAAATAAAAATTTAAATATTTGGTCTGATTATATTTTGTAATACTTACAGTGAAACTTTGTGCAGAATATAAAAATACTGCCTGAGTCATCTGACTCCTTTGATGCACTGCATTAAAATTCCTATGTTGAAGTACATATCATGGAGTCAACTTTATTTCTCTTCTATTAATAGTTTGAAATTAGGTCACCGTTCTCATAAGGATGGGCTAAGCCTGTACAAATGATTTTAAAGAAATTACAGATAGAAAAATGTTCAGGGGTTTTTCTCCTGCTTGCCTACAGTGACACCGTTCCTTATCTATAATTTTACTGTCTGTTCTGGCATATGTATTCTATGCTGGCAGGTTTTTTTAGATTTGTTTACAGTGACCCCTGCTGCAAAAGATTAAGACTGATGTTTCTCTAAACGTTTAAAAAGGCATTTACCCAAGTATTTCAGAGTTCAGTTCAAAAGAACAAACCAGTTGTAAATTCAAGTTATGTATATAAAATTGGAAGCTCCCTAATTTGGATAAATGTCAATAAAATTAGTATAATCATACGAGGCTGTTTTTCCTCTCTTACATGTGTAGGAGTTACTTCGTAATGCAATGCAATATAGTTACAAAGTAAAATAGCTTTTCATGCCCCACATGTAATGCTTGTTCTTTGTGTTATTATTCTTTGATAAGGACTAGACTTGACACCAATAAATCATTGTCTGAACTGCTGCACATTAATGTTTTTAGAGCTCCACTCAGGAAAGCACATGCTTATGTTTATCTCTATTCGGGATAGCAAAATAGTAAAAAAGCAGATTAACGCATAGGACTAAGTTTAAATACAGATTACCCCTCTGGTTTCAGAAGGACTTAAGTGTCAGTCTATTCCAGTATTGCCCTGAATAGAATGCTTTCTCAAGCTTGGGCTTAAAAATTCTTCAGCAGGGGGTATGGGTATGTGCTCTTTCACAAGCAAGAGATCCACCTATGCTCTGCGCTGGCCAAAAGCTGTGTAGCCACAGTAGTGCAGCACTGAAACTGAACTAATGGGCCCTGCTATCGGAGAGCGCACGCGCTGCAGCTTTATGCTCTTATGGCTTCCTAGCACTCTGCAGGCTGGGCAAAATAGGCATATATTTGCTTGCAGAAGACACTCCAGGTATAACTACAGTAAAATCTCTCATGTGCATATTAGTATAAATGATATCATACCAATATATATGCCTACTATGTTTGGGGTTTGTTTTTAAATCTGTGTTTAAATAGTATTATTTACGCTGCAAAGCCAAGCAAAAAGCCATGCTTTTTTGTGTAATCTTTACACTGCCCTTTGTGCAAGTACTTACTGACGAAGGGAGGCATCCCACGGAAAATTGTGAGACAATCATAGTGAAATAACCACAAGGAGGCAGAATTAAAATCTGACAAGGAACCTGAATTGTCCCTTTCCCTCTCACTGAGTCCTTCTCAGTAGCATTTTCCTGTGGCTGAGTGCAATTTATAAGTCTTATAGAAAGGTAAAAGTTAAATTCTGTGCAGTTGTCCCATATCCAATATTACCAGTGGAGATTGAATCTTGTATCTTTTCCACAGTAGCCATAGTTCAATATAAAACCAGTGAACTCGGTCGTTCTAGTGTAAGGTGGTGTATTAGGGGTCCTAACAGTGGTCAGTGGGAAGAAAGTCAGCATAGCTGCATTTCTTTCTTTTTTTCAGGGAGCTGGAAAATTGATGTCACCTGAAAGGTCAGGAAGGGAGGTGAGCCAGCGGGGCAATGTGCTGGGTTTTCCTCTGTCCTCCGTGAGAACTGGAGGAAATCCAGTCCTTTGCAAGTGTTCCCTAAAATTTGCCATTGGGGGCAGATGCTGGATTACTTATGCTATGAGAGTGCAACCTGGTTCTTGGCCGTGTTGCAGGAACGTGCTGAGGGTCGTATGGTGTGTACTCAGGCTTCATAAAGAATGCAATCCATACTCCTCTTTCCTACCTCAGTGCTTTGGCAGCTCATGAGTTAGCTTCTTCTGCAGCCATTACTGCTGCTTTGGTGATGGTGTGAGCTGAACCATGAGATGTTCATGTGTTTTGTTATCGTCTTGGCAGACTGACAAAAACTTCCTTAGGAGTGCAACTGGGAGAAGAGAATCGGTGATTTTTAAGTCTGTTTCTCAACAAAAGGTGACAACATGTAATGACATAAAGGTATGTGTACGTAGAGGAGGCCAGAAAGACAGGAGGACTCTGACGGTGCCCTTAGCTTGTCAGACACCGGAAGGCCCCAGTCCAGAAGTAAGATAACTGCATGAACCTAAGCTAATGAGCACTGCTGAGAGGCAGGGTATGTTAGTTTGGGCATGGTGCCACATTAACATGACTCTACATCTTCCAGATGGAAGCTAGCTTATGTCTGGGCAGCTCAGAGCACGAGCAGAGCTTGCTTGTATCTGTCTGCACCTGTCTGCGTGGCCTTGCAGAAGAAAAAAGCAGTTATTTCCCAATTAATTAGCAAAGGCCTTTTGCAAACAATGCAGGCATAAGAGCATCTGCCAAAAAAAAAAAGCCCTGCTTCAAAACCTCCTCAATTTCTCTTTGCCTACAAGACCTAGAACATGGCCACTGTTGAGTCTACTGTCCATCTTGCCAGTATACTCACAAAGTGCTTTTGTAATCCCCATCTGTTTTCATTTTCTTCTGTTTCTTCCTGCCTTATATTTATATTGAAAGGTCTCTGACAGAGACACCATCTCACTGCCTGTGTTTGTACAAAAATACAGTGTGATGGCATCCTCATCTGTGCCTCTGACTCCTAAACACTGCTGTGTGCCCAGCAGTGATATGGGTGATGTGTATTAAGGAACCATTTGATTTGGGATTGATAGAAATGTCAGTCAGCAAAAGCAGAGCTCTGTCAGGAAATAGTTTGCACTGCATTCATATCTCCTACTTGCCAGCTGGACAAAGCACCAGTATTTTTATTTTGTGTGGTAGTGTTCACTTGTAAATGGAAGCTCCATGTCACTGTTACTTTTGCCACTACTGCAAGCTTGTCACTTTGGTCAGAAAGTTAGACCCTACCTTTAGCCTATGCCCTGCCTATCCAAAATACTAATGTGTCATCCACCTATGCAGACTTTGAATGCCCCATGGTCTTCAGTATATTTATCATGATGTCTTCTCAAATGGGGGTCCTCTATGCTCAGATCCCAAGTTCTACTTTGAAGAAGACACTGCAACCAACTTCTTTAGTCCAGCACCTGAACCTATGGGCCGTTGCTGTGTAATTGCTCTGTACATATTTACAGCAGCTCTTCTTTGTGCGCGGGTGACGCAGGGTGCATGGTCCATATGATGTAGTGTCCCTGTGCACGTGTGGGCAGAAAGACCTATTGTCAGATTGTGTTTGAAGAGCTGAATTGCTCCAGATAGCACTGGTATTTATCCTCGCAGCCTTGTTGTTTCCCTGTTGTGAAGGACGAAAGCACAGACAAATCACGTGCCTTGTGCAAAGGTATGGAACCATACCCTGCATCTTCAAAATGCATTGGTATTCCATAAATGATCTGTTAACTGTACAGCTGCAGAGAGAATGGTAGTGTGGCTCTTCTCCTGATTGATCCAGCAACTGTTCTGCACAATTGCTCCTGAAACTCCGTTATGTGCTAATATGTCCAGTCTGCATACATAAGAGAATGGAAAAAGAACTAAGTCTTGGAAAGAAGGTAAGGGATAGCAAAGGATGTTTAGACTGAAGCGTAGACTTTGTTCCTGGGTTACTGCATGCATCTATTTCAAAAGAGAAGTTCCCTTTAGAATCAGAAGGAAATGGTGGCTTAGGGATTGCTAGAGGGCAATTCTACTTCTGTAGAGGTCAGTTCCGATTTCTGTAAATACGCATGCTCAAGGTTATAGCAAACTTTTTTCTAGGCTGCAACAGGTTTTTGGAAAAAGTCACATTTGGAGGAATCAGAACTGAAGTACTTCACTTGAAATTAGTCCACTGAACTAGCAAAACCCATAATTCCTGTACTATTATCCATATAAAAGCATTTATCCTCTTTATTTTACCGCATATATATATATATTTGCTTATCGTTCTCTTCATGTGGGACTAGGATGCCTCAGAGGCAAATCAGAGTCTCCAGTTTTCTCTGCTGACTCTGCAGAAGCACCCGGGTCAGGACCTTCAATAGCCATGAGGCCGCGTGTCTTGTTACAGAGGGACCAAATCCATCACTTCGGAAAGCAGGAGACAATGTTGCCAAGTGGAGAGGCCTCAAGATGTGTCCATTATTCCTGTCTGTTCAAATAGTAGCTTAAGTGATTACAAATTGATCAGATGCTTTCAGCAAACTCTGAAAAGAGCTTCGGTCCAGGGAACATTCATCTGAATCTCAGTTTCCTCCTCAACTGCAGTTGTTCTGTGTGACCTTCCATGGGTGACTCTTTCTGTGTTTCAGTTCCTCATCAGTAAAATGGGCTACTAATAACATTTCCTAAAACAGTGTATGAGGGTAAATAATGACTATGATATGTTTGGATGTTAGCACAGAAAGGGGCTGCATAAGAATCTTAGATTTTAGTAACTTTAGATTTTACAGGAAAATTCCTGCCATAAAAATTTTGACCACTCCCAGTCAGTGCATGGACAGTACCAGTATCTGATGTTTGCCATGTTCCCTGCTTGTCTGTTACTTACTGACACAACAGTTTATGCAAGCATACTTGAACCGTTCTAACCGAGCAATCTGTGCATAATCTTGAGACAAGGAAGTTCGTGTATAGTCAAAACGTAGTCATAGTACTAGATATCATGATACAAACCATCATTTAGAGAACTTCTTTCTTTCTCAGTCATTGCTTCCTCTTGTCCTGGTTGCGGCAGGGTTGGGGTTAATTTCCCCCAGGAGCCGGCAGGGGGCAGGTATTCCATCCCAGGTGATGGGATGGAATGAGAGTCGCTAGCAGGGCTATAAGAGGCGCTAGCCGGGGAGAGAAGAGCCACGCGGGGGTGGGCTACGGCAGTGCGGGGAGAGGAGAGCCACGCGGGGGTGGGCTGCGGCGGTGCGGGTCTGGTGGGTGCACGGCGGTACTGTAACTGCGTCTTTATATCTCTTTATCGGTGTTATTGGTTTTTTTCTTCTCTTCCCTTTTGCTGTTCTGTTAAACTGCACTATCTCAAACCACGAGTTTTGCTTTTTTTCTGCCGATTTTTCCCATGGCTGTGGGAGTTGAGCGAGCGGCCGCCTGGTTCTTTGTTGCTGGCTGAGGCCAAACCAAGACACCCCTCTTTTCCCATCTTAGAAAGCAAGCTGGTGCTTTAAAATTCAGAAGACCTTTAAGTAGGTTTCGATGTGTGTGGCAAGTGCACACCACTGTAGAGATGAAAATAAGAGTCACGTAAGGCCTTTATCACCTGCCTGAAATTCCGCTGTCTTCAGCAAAGCTGCGTCTGGAGGTGGATTATCCTGATCCTGGGTGAGAGCTGAGAAAGATGCAGCTCTTGGCTGCAGGGAGAGATGTGTTCTCCCTTCAGATCCCTTCTGGAACGGATGACTGTGGCCAACAGCTGGACCATGGCGTGGCCTTCCCCGAGCAAAGTTAGAGCTTGCTTTCTGGTTGTGGTTGTGAAGTGTGTCTGTCAGCATTTTTACTAGCATGGCAGCCTGCAGTTTTGTTAAAAATACTTCGAAAACGGCTCTTTTAGTAGTCCTAGTCACTATTCTTTTAAATAATTACTGTCAGTCTTGCAGACTCAGTCGCAGTATCTGTTCAGTTGGAAGCGCGCACAGTATTTTGTAACTAGGCCAACATTTTGGAAGTAACATAAACATATGTAATGCCTCATCTTTGCTAGATTTTAAGCAATGCTCTTAGGTCCAAGAAACAGCGATCTAGCAACCTCGGCTTTGATAGTACTTGCAGGCCTAGAAAATGGCCACTTTGGTTGCTTGTATCTGTCTCCGTTGTCCTGCAGCATCGCAGGTCATTCTGACAAAGAAGTTCCAAAAATTCCAGTGAATGGAGAATGTTGACACATAAAACTTGGTTGCTATTTCTGTAAAATAAGTATTACAGTAACTAACTATATATAGCCAGAAATAATTGCTTCTGTAAATAAAATACCAGTGAACACATTACAAGATTAAAGAGAAACTTTGAGCTTCCATCACAGCTATTTGCTGACTCCCACCCATATACACACTATGACTTTGCAGTCATAGCTCTGCAATGCCACGAGACTTAATTTAGGATATGCGTGGCATATTACACTTCCTCACATTCCTAAATGAAGTGTTCTTCCATTAGCTGCTTAGTTCTCATTTTAGCTGGCCACTTCACCTTTTGTTGGGGGAGAAAAGTACAGTCATTTCACCAAATATACTGCAATGCAATTATTTGTTGTTCTTTCTTTATAGTTAGGGTTTATAAATGCATAATAAAGGCTTTAGGCGACGATGGGGATTTGGATGTATTATTTAGAAAATACCATTTTGAAACTCCCACTCTTTCAAAGAAGTCTCTTTAAAATGGCAGTTATAGGTAGTAAAAGTGAGATAAATTGCTAGAAGATCAGGAGTGATGCATCTTAATAAAAATGTGATCAATCTTTGAGAGGGAAGGTGATATTAAATAGCTTGAATACCATACTGCTGTAGGAAGAGACATTGGTTAAATACCTTTGAAGGTAGATTTACAGTGATCTCTACCACTCAGTGAAGGAGAAGAATTATTGCCCATAAACTGTGGGCTTTCTGCTTACAGCTGCTGGTAAAACTAGAAAGCCTGCTCATCCTTTATACCTTTTTTTCGGTAAGGATTCAACAAGTTCACATGTGAGAAGTATAGAGGGCACCTACATAAGGGTTTGGAAGTCCCTTATTTTTTCTTCTTTATTTGTCATTACTTAGACAAAGCTGGTTTTGCATGTGGACCTTTCAGAAAGAATACAAGTTATTCCTATGAAATAGCTTTTGCTGATTCGGTCTTTATTGTTGTTTCTATTAATATTATCATAAGGTCTGGGAGCTGCTGTGATGGAGCAGGGTGCTACCAAGCTGTAGGAAGAAGAAAAGGAGGCCAGTATCGTGTGCGTTTGTAGGTGTCACAGTAAAGGAGAGTTTTGAGCCTGAAGCCCCATGGGCAGATGGGCACAAGTCTCCAGGGAACTCCTGGCATAAGGGCAGCACGGGAAAGACACTTCTGTACTTGAATTAAAACATAAGAAAGGAGTTTTGCCTGCTTCTGAGAGTCAGTGATCAGAGAAGGGTGTTGACATCTTGTTAGGAAGGAGCCCTTGTAAGCAGAGCGGGGATGGGCTGCATAGGAACCTAAAAGTGAAAATCAAGAGCATGAGTTTATGCGAACAGGAATAAGTGAGAACAACCAGTATGTTGTTTTAGGCAGAAACCTACACAAATCCTTACAACATTCTGAATGAACAGGAGTGGTGCAGGAATATATCTGTCATAACCAGGAAAGCAGGCTGATGCTCCATTGTATCTTGGACAGGCTGTAATTGAAGATTTCGCTGCTGAAAAAATCAGCAAGACAAACTCTGAAGATAATTCGGAGTAGAAGATGACACCTATGTTATTAGACCTGTCAGTTGTGTGACAAGAAAGCAGATAACAAGAGAGATTCACTATGGGAAACAAAATGGTATTAACTTGTTTGTTTTGTCTTTTTGTATTTGAATACGTTTGCAGCAATTCAACATCAGCTCCCCAAAAACCCACAAATATTTGTGTTCTCAACTTGTTGTCAAAGTGACACCAGGTAACAACGCATACTTTGGCAGTGTTGCTTCAGGAACAATGGTAATAAATGCTGTTGATGGTCAGTAACTCAGTTTCACAACAGTATCCCAGTCATAAATACAGACGACACCAAATACAACTCCCATTACTCCCCTTTGCCCTCTTCCTTGTGGCCCAGCTCCACTGCTCTGTAGCTTTCCTTTCTCCCTCCCTTTCGTCTCCCAGAGGGACAGTGAGATAACACACGACTGCCCCAGCAGAGAACAGGGAAAAATAGGGATGTGAGGTGCCCGAGTTTCCTGCCCCTATAGCTCTGGAGATCTGGAAGACAAGCGTGTGCCTGTGTGAGCCTGAGCTGCCCGCCCATGGATCAACCTGTACTGCGTGCCACCAGGCTTTGTCTAACAAGGAGCGAGGGCTCCTGGGCTCAGAAGCAAGCAGTTAATAATCAAGGAGGAATATCCCGAGGGCCCGAAAATCTCATAGCCTGTGTCCTGAAGATTTTGTAGTGCCACAATATTTGGTAAGTTCATGATATATTTTTCTATTAGTACAATAAGTATCCAAATGTTGTCATCCACTGTAAGTACCAGTAGTAAATATAGGCTGGGCTCTGCCTCTGATCCTTTCTATGTAGAACCATTATTTTAGCACCCCTTTTCACCCAGCCAAGGGAAGTTGTATGGTCAAGCTACGAGTTTATTACAAACTGCTTAAATTGATGCTTACTAGAGGGCAGGCTATTATCAGAAGGAGCTGTGTCAGGGAAATTGGATCTAGCAAAAATTGATTTCATATGTGTGGTCACCAGTTTCACATGGAAAGGCTAGCACAGGGACCTGAGGTCCTAACGTAAGTATATGTAATCTTTCACTTGTAGATCAGCCACAAACTCTTCTGAGCTTGTTGTACTCCCTGTTTGTGTGAAGGGAGTGCTGTGTGCAGATTTTGTCATTTGTGGTGAAGGTTTGCCATAAATGACCGGTATGATCAATCTCCTGTGCATATCTAGACAGATCTCTTGTGCCCGGTTCGAGAAACGCTCCTCTAGAAAGTGTCTCTGAAAAAAGTTAACCGGAAGGTTGGAAGAGAAACAGGGAGATGCAAGTCCCAGTGCTTGGCCCATTAGAGGAGTTATTGAGTGAGTTTCCTGTAAAGTTTGGAAAGCCCCCCCCTAGAATTAAATAAATTTTGGGTTGCCTTCCTAAGGGAGCGTCGGAAAGCTGTCTTGTAAAGCGAGAGGATATGGGCAGGTATGTTGAGGAGCTGTTTGAAGGACAAATGTAGAAAACATTCCTATCCAGGACAATTCCCAGCAACGTGTTTAACTTTAATCATGCAGTGTAAATCACTCCTGTATTTCCCATCTGTTGAGGATGGAGCATTTGTGCCTTTCCACTGCAGTAATTGCACCCTTCCAGTGCAGTAATTCGCTGCTGCTTCATCTCCCCTATCTTCAGCTGAAGCTCCCTGAACTTACTTATGTGAGATGGAGAACCAGTTCAGAAAACTGCGTATGCACAACCTGTCCTTTTTAATTCTGAAGCACTTTGCTGAAGTTACAGATGTCTTTTTAACCTGAACATACGCTTCACTACATAGCTTCATGGCTTCAGAACAGCTCTGATACGACTACAGGTTGTCTCCTGAGGTAAATAAGCACTCACTTGCTAAGCTAGAAAAAAAATCCCTATAAAGGGTATTTCAGACAACGTACGATAAATGCATCATCATCCACTTCATGCAATCCACTAGTAGTCAAGAAAGAGAAGCAAACCATCCACATTTGATATTCCACATGGTGATGCACTGTCCATATGGAAAAAGGTGAGCGGCAACATGTCACACAGCTTGCAAACTTCAAATACCTGAATGCTGTTACTCATCAGTAGACTTGTGTTCGCAAAGTGAGGAGTATTAAGTTTCAGTGAAAGACTTGAACTGTTCCATTAATGACCTACTGGATGAAGTAGGATTCAGTGTTTTTTACTTAAGCAATCCCAGACTTGAAATATTTAAACTCCCTCTCACTTCTGCTTGTCTTTTTTCCTGATTGATATTCGTGGAGATCCAATTGTTGGATAAATTTCTGAATCAGCAGAAGACATCTGAACTCTTTCCAAAAATACAAAATAGAGGTTGTTAAAATTAGGTATTTGAATCCATTATATCTCAGTTCAGTGCCGTAACTTTAAAAGGTGCTAAGTACAAGGGGAGTTTTGCCTCATGGTCTTGTCAACAGCCCTGGAAACCAGAGCTTCAGTATTTAGATATTTGAAATTGTTAGTTTCTGTCCTTTTAGGGTGAGGAGAGAAAGAAACACAGACTAAGTTTTCTTGAGGAAAATGTCTCATTTAAACCTCATAGCTTTGAAACTATTATACTCGTTTTTCCAGGCTTGGTATTTCTTAGATTACAACAAAATAAAAAAAAACCCACCCCAAAACAAACTAGGTGTGATGCTACTGTCCTCTGCCATTATTGAAATATTCCGGCATAAAATATGATACTAAAACATCTGAAAAAGTTTATATTATTAATCTACACATAACTTGGAAACTTTTAGAATTACTGAAACTTTTATATAAAAAAGATTAGGCAAAACTAGAACAGTTTAAGTTCAAAAGAAGTATTTTATAAAGTTACGAATGTATCAGCACAGTCTTGGAAAAATGTGTTAGAATTATAGATTAAATTCTACGTTGATTATACCGGGTATTAGCTGTTTCTGTGATACTAAATACTAATTATAAAACTGTATTACATTTTTTCACCTGATTGCTATCCCCACTTTTCTTCCTCTCTCCCTTATGACTCCTTAGTGCAGATCTCAGCTTTCTGTAGTTTGGAGCAAGTATAACCTACCTCCATGTGTTGGAGGAAGAGGTACGTAAAGGAACAGTGCTCCTATAATGATAAATATGTGTTTATCCTAATAAATAAAGCGCCAACATTTCTCTCCAGGCTAAATGTAGCGTAAAAAATTCAAATACAAACTGGAGTATACGAGCACAAAACAGAAATCTCATTACTTTGAAAGGGATACAAAGATATGTTAATGTCAGTGTAAACAAACAGATTAAAACAAATAAATGGGGGACAACAAAAGTGAAGCGATGCTGTACTACATGATCTGAATGAATATATACTTTAATTATTTATTTTATTAAGAATGATGTGGTGTAGGTACTCTGGTACCTGCAAGAATAGTAGAATAATTCAAAAGCAGAAACGTTAGTGTTTTCTCTATGCTACTTTTTAAAGCATCACGTCTAGACATCTAGATGAAGTGGATTTCTTCCACTTCCACTAAGGATGGGTGAAGGACACCAGATTCCCCAGACTCAGATAGAATGTTAAAACTGTGAATATTGAGGATCTCCCAAGAGACTCCTTCAGTTATATTAATATAAGAGGTGGGAAACATTTTTTGTGAATCACACTTCAGAAAAATGCCATGCCCTTATGATTATGACATACATTTTCATCAGATTATTTTGACAGTTATGTCCAGAACGAAAAATAAATGGACAATGGTTTTATTAATTTTATATTTTTTTTTCAAAGAAACACTGTAACTAATCTAATTTAAACATTTTAATTAACATTTAGGCTACCTGGAAAAAATCATTCATGTAACTTGTCCTATTTTGGATTTTTGTAGGAGTCAGCAGCCCTACATTTGATTCCTTTGGATCAGTTACTGATTTGACTTTAAACGAGCAGCATTAGGGCAAGTATTCCCCCCTATTTGTTTGTTTGAATTCAGGTAACAAGAAGTAACTGACATAAGTGTATGAGATTTAGATTAAGGCAGTCAGGTCTCACACATTTATTTTGCAGTGTCTGCTTTCCGTAAAGAAAACCATCAAACTCCCAAACTTCTAGTTTCATAGGAAGACTTCAAATTCCATGATGGATTGTTTTCAGTTGAGAGCTAGATTGGTTTCAGATATTGAACATTTGCAGTCTATGCTATTGCTTTTTTCTTTTTGACCCCAAATGCTTGATATGTCCAAAAGCAGAAATATTTATGGTAAATAAAGGGCAAAAGGATGTTTCTTAGAAGTTACCTGGTAAATATAGATAAATTTAGACTTATTTTTAATGTATTTAGACAAAATAAAAAACCAAACTGCTATTTTCTTTGATTTTCATAAGGAAGAAAACATGGTTTTATAATTAGATCAAATACAAATTTTCTTTGCCCTTATAGAATAGCTACCAAATCCTAAAATGAAAGTATGAAAGCCAAGAGGGTGCTTTGAGGATAGACATGTGAAAGTTTTGTAGAAAGGTATGAGGTTACAGATGTATAATTACTAATTGGGTAGTACTAACTCAGACCTGTAGTGCTCTGCTCGGTCTCAGAAGTTCCTTACACCTGTATGTAATGGGAATGGACCACACCCTGCCTCGCCGCAAGCGTTCTGCTTTGCAGGATCACATCCTTTGCTTTCTGCCCCTCTTGCGCTGTGGTAGAAGAAACTGGGATTACGCTGAAGGAAGAAATTCTTTGCATTGTTGAAAGCTTCTACAATCCAGTATAGAAAAAGACAAAGAAAAACAATTAAGCTTTTAGCTGGACAGATAGTGAGGTGGGTATGTTTTGGGCATGTAAATGCAGAAGAAAAATGGAGTATGAAAAACTTACAACCACATCCACAAACATAAAGAGGAGAAAGAAAAGTGAAATAAACTGTGGATGAGTAATTGTCACCTTTCCATCTTTATTCAGTCTGTGAACTCTAAAATCATGAGTCACATTAGTTTAGTGGTCAACTGTTTTCTATTCTGTGTTTGCCAGTAGAGGCCCATTAGGCATCACCACATGGGAAAAGACGTCTCTGTGAGTCCACACCTCACAGTTTTCTCTCAACATTGAGTCCCTTCCTTCCCTTATGAGAAGCATGTTAGAGCAAAAAAAAATTGCTGGTCTGCCCATGTCTTAAAAGAGTTGAAACTGGCAACTATACTATAAAATGAAGCTTGGCTTTAGCCACTTAAAAGATAAATATTACGTACTTGTGTAGCTAGGTGCTACATTTCAGTTCTCCAAAGATATGTGCGGGAATAAGTGTACCGAAGAGTCCTGAATCCTGACATTTCAGATTGTATAGTGTTATGCACATACATATAGGCCTTTTTAGGCTTTGGCCATCATTGTAACTGGTTAATGAAGCCTGGTAGAAAACAGCTCAGTATGTCCTACATGTCTTGAGTGGCAATACTGCAAATCATTACATCACTTCTTTATTCTGCCTTAGTTTCTCAATTTTAAAAAGCTCTTGGCTACTACAGTGGGAAAAGGCTGGAGGAGGGCTGTGGGAATCATGAGATACAGGTTTTATTAATGACTGTTAATGACTTCATTTATGATTTTAAGCAGGTGATTAGGACTAAATTTTCAAAACTGCCCACTTAACTTGAGATACCTAAAATATCTCGTCAGATATTTTACAATTAAGGCACTCAAAATTCAGAGACACTTCTAAAATGTAGCCCTTTAATCATTCTTTTTCTCAGTCCTCCTCTCTGTAAAGTGGTGATAATACCTACTTTTGAAAAGCATGTTCTGTTTACATTTAATTGATACCACTGAACTGATGCATAATTTAAAGTCATCAAAAAAATTAGCAGAAGCTGGTAATGATAGCTACACCTTGGGCACACTTATTACTCCACTGCAGCTTATCGACTGTGAAATGAGTTTACCTTTGAGTGTCATGTGTAATAGTGACAGATGCTCCAAACCCTGTACAGGGCTCTGGGTAAGACAATAAGACGAATCCTAGCTATGCTTCAGTTAAGGGCATGTTCTCAGGAGCCTTCGAGCCACTATTCTCAGGAGCCTCAGTACCTCCAGTGATAGCTAGGAACGCGAGTTGCCCTGACTCAGAGCGTCTCTTATTTTTTAAATTTCTTCTGGGGTACTCACGTTAAATAGTTCAGCAGAACAGTTGGCCTTTCTAGCCTGTGGTTCTGGTGTGGTGCATCCTGCCATGCGTTGTGTGGCTCGCACTCCTGTAAGTGTATGAGGAAGCGGAGAGTCAATTCCGTTTCCTGGAGGCAAACACACTCAGATCCCCTCAAAGAGTCTCTTTTGGGGAAGTCCATCTCAAATGGGGAATGGTTTGCAGTAGCAACAATACTGTGGTACTCGGGGGAGAGAAATAGAAAGAGCAAAAGCCAAGAGGAGTATGGATAAATGGCAACCGATCCCAAAATGCATCGGGTGTCCAGCCTCAGGGGGCTGAGAGGATTGTGACAACCCGAGGACCAGGTTTCCTATGATGAAAGGAATTGCATTTAGCACTAGACTACGCTTGCTCCTTACCTGAAATTGTTTAGCTGGTCGAGAAGAAAGGAATGAAAAGGACCTGTCTTTTCCTTACTTACTCTACATGGTTGTTTTGGGTTGTTTTTTGTTTGTTTGTTTGGTTGGGTTTTTTTTTCTGATACAGTACAAAATCATTCATTCAAGCAGCATATATAATGGGGTTTTCTCTGTATGCTGCTCAAGAAAGCAGCAGCCTGGAAAGGCAAGACTGAAGTTCATGTTCCTGCCCTCTTCTGGTCCTGATGCAGAGGGTGAGCTGTACCTTCAGAAAAATACTTCTTCCAGGACTCATTCCATGCACATGAAGAGGCCGATCTAAGGCAGGGGGGTTCTCTTGCAGCCTGATCTGTTCCAGAATTCTCTCCTTGTCACTCTGTCCCAAAATTACTCCAATCAAGGACAATCTAATCATTGAGTCTGAATATCAACAAACTCCTATTATAGCCCTGAGCAACGCCAGTTAACTGCAAGTTTCCCCTGCCCAAGAAACCCATTGTGAATTCTCTAGATGGGGGCTGATAAACCAAGAACAGATCAGATCTGGCTTTTACCCTCTGCAAGATTCTCCGGCAACTCCATATCTAGGATAGCAACAATCCTGTGAATGGCAAACCCATTATGAATGCTGCCAGCAAGGAAAGCTACATATGTGAAGGCTGAGAGGATACATGTATTAGACCAAGTGGGTGCCTGTTTATACATTTGGAATACATTTCCAGTGCAGAATTATCACTGTATTTTTCTAGAGACATGTACAGTGCTAAAGCTTTCTGTATCAGTATAATAAAATCACCACCCACAAGCAAGAAAATAATTTAAAAAACCCTACAATGGTAAGAGTCCCTGGCACAGCCGTGTTTGTCTGGGATCACACTGCTCTACAGCCCTGCCCGACTGAGCCAGGAGTCTCTAGCCTAGATGTGACCAAAGCTATGTCCTACAACTGGTGGTATGTTTTTGTAGCACAGGCAGATATGCTTGAGCCAGCTCTAATCTATCTAGCTCAGATAAAAACTGCTAGGAAGGTATGATGCCATGGGTTTCGGTCTTGGCTATCAAACCAGGTGCATACCTGAAACCAGGCTGGCTGGTGGACAGGGCACTGAAGTTACCATGTCACTACATCTGCCAGAATCAGGTACCTTAAAGCTGTGAATCCTGCAGTCCCACATCGGTTGCCATGCAGATGTATTCTGAGAGATTTATTCCCAATGAAAGCTAACAAATTCAGGTAGAGTTTAGTATGTTCGTTTAAAAGAGGTTGGGAAGAGTACGAAAAGTATAATTAAACTAGAGAGAGTTGGAGACCTAATTAATCACACCTTGACAAGATCTCTTCTGCTGAGACATTTCACAGAAAACATTAGAAGTGCCTTAAGTAACTTCCTCAGGTACATGCTTTGCGAGTGAAGAACAAATTAGTAAGAAATTGGCTGGACACAAGGGAAACCTTGGATGGAGTTGGAGGTCGGCCCAAGCTCAACAAGACTGGGCTTTTCCTCCATCTTTAGAAAAGATAAATTAGCTATTGGTACAGCCTAAAGATCATTTGCAGCATGACATGAGGGAAAATGTTCTTGAGGATGCTTTTTTCATAACCGTGTGTCCAAAATTAGATATCTAAATAATAATTTAGTTTTCAAAGATAGTCAGCATTCTCCAGCAATCTGATTTCTTGCCAGGAAGGGACTGACCCCACTAAGACTCAACTATTGCACTTGTCTAAGCATATCCATTAAGTTCAAAGGAATTCGGGGGATGTACTCATACTAGTGAACATTCTCACATACATGATGTTTGGAATATGTTAATGTCCAGTGGTTTCTTCAAATGTCACAAGGTTTATAACTTGAGTTCTGGCTTTTATTTCATTTTTGACATGAAGATGTTTCTGAAAATCTCTCCTTGCACGCACACCTGATTTTATTCCTTGTGTATCTGTTTAGTATAACTTTAAGAAATGACACTCCTTTTAAAAATAAAACAACACAAAATCTCCTCTCATTCTTTCATGTTGCTGTACTTGGAAAATCCTGAAAATATGCTGACATTTCTCAAAGCAGTTCTTCAGGAAAGCACTAGAAAATGATATGTGTTAGTTTTGTAAAGACTGTGCCAGATATCTTCCCCTGCCACTTGGACTGCTTAAAAAAAAAAAAAAAAATCCTCTTGAAAATGCAGTGAAACTATCTATCATCCTTGGGCAAGCACACCTCAAAAGCAGCTGCGATTGCGTCTCGAATAGCTGACTAAAGCCCGTTGCGAGTCCTGGAAAGACTTTGCACACTCCCTCCACCAGATAGTGCTGTTTCTCCACAGAGCTATTGAGGATTCACAGGCCAGGGAAAGGTCAGGGGCTGACTCAAGGTAACAGACTGCCTCTAGCTTGCTTGTCCCTCCCTGTCACTGCCACTGCCACTCTACGTGAAACAGGGGAGGCGCAGCCTGAGAGGGATTTGCGGGAGTAAAACCGCCTCTTGGCAGGCTGTTGTCTGCAGATGACTGCGTGCTGGTGTTGCCATTGTTGCTATCAAACCACCAGTTTGATATATTCCCTTTCCTAAAGTAAGATTGCAGTTAGACGCTGGTGAAAACAGACTCTCAGCGGTCTTTACAGCTTTACAAGGCACCCTAACCATGCAGTGGTCTGTCAACTAATCGGTTGGACTGAGGCAACGCTAATGAAAAATCAAAACACCACCGTGCAGATGCTCCCACAGGCGAGGAGCGTATGCCGGGAGCAGTCCTGACACAAGCTATGTGCAGTGTGGTGTCAGGGGGCTGAGCAGAGGGACTTCTACCAGCAAAAGTTACTTCTGTGGAGTAGATAGGTCTCCTTAACCAGTCCTGAGTCTGTGTACCCTGTAGGTCCTCCGTGTCCTTCTGAAAAAAAACCCACAACTGGGAAGAATACCTAAAGCACCGTAAGTGCAGGGCATGGTTTACTACTCTGCCGTAGCCTTTGTAACAGAGTACAGAAATGCATCTAGAGTGCTTCTCGCTGCCTTGCTGCAGGAGAAAATACTGCATGTGCTGTATCTTCCTCTCCTGACTCTCCCACGAGGAATAGAAGGAATAGCTCTTGCTCTTCAGCTCTTAAAGAACCAAATCCTTCCCAACCTACAGCAAGAGAACAGAAAATCAAGCAAACAAATGTTTAAAAACCTTTCAAGTGGAAAATGGTACTTACAGTTGGAATGTTCCTTGTTGTCTGTTACTCAAAATTTTTGAGACCACGGAGCCAATTTTTCGGCTGAATTTTGCAGGAAACGTTGTAATGTTGCTCAATGTACCTGAGCTACTGGATTTTAAGAATATTGTTCCAGGGTCTTTTGATAAGTTCATAACTGCTTAGTGTTAAAAGTTCGGTCTTGACATAAACATGCTTTCCCAAAGTATAATAATAAAAAAAAAACAACCACAACATAAAAATAAATGAAAACAGTGCAAGGTATGTGTGTTTTTCTAAGCCCTGTAAGGCTTGAGCTGTCTGATCCTAAGTGAGCTTGTAAATCTTTACTCATGCAGGCAGTCTCCTTAGGAAAAATGATTTGTGAAACCAAACCTTAGCTTGCTTCAGCACATGGAAAAGCGCAGATGGCTCAAATTAGATATCGGAGCCTAGCTATGTCTGCAGTCGATTGTATATGTGATTAGCCAAATACAAGGTTTATTTGTATTATTTTGTATGCTGTGTTAATATTGTCTGTATTTATTCAGACTTTTGTAATATGCGTGTGCAATCTCACAGAGATGCTAGGTCATTAAACTCACCATGGAGACGGTGTTTACTTAAATCTTACCTTGGGCATTTGGAATACATGTAGTCATAGGCCTCTTAAAAATAAACAGAAAAAATTAAACAGTGTATCAGTTCGGCTTTTATGTTTTCCGATAACTAAGGAAATGAAGCATATTGTTTACCTTACTGTTATTGAGAAACAACACAAACACATCCAGAGGAAAGATTTAATTACAGACTTCTTTCTGACACACTAGTGTAAGTGTGCTTAATATATAGTACTATATAGTACTATATATTACTAAGCTATATAGTACTATATAGACTAAAATATAGTACTATATGTGCTAGGTTGTGAATGGGGGTGGGAGGAAAGGAGTAAGTGATTCTTGTATTTCTGGTGGGGCTGGCGAGTACGGCCCTTTACAGAAATAATGCGATAGATGTATCACGGCTGCTGCAAGCCCAGAAAAGGCTGAATTGCGAAGGAAGACATTTCCTGTAATTGGCTCCATATCACAGCTTTGTATCAAACGATTCTGCTTGGGGACTGGCAAGATGATAATGAACATGGAGATTCTACTATACTGCTGCTTTGACTAGTAGATTAAGTGGCAACAGGCACCAAAAAGTGTGTCTTCCATTGACGTGAATGCTCTCATGACCCTTAGGCTTCATTAGCACTGTATCTTCTACCTGGAAACTACTCTGGAAGCAGAGATTCTGGAGCTATTTCATCAGCTCCAAATATAACACCTGCCTCCTGAGCCGTTACCTGTAGAAATCCGTAATTACCTGTTCCTTGCTCTCCAGACAGTAAAATCAGGCCCAGCCCAAGGACTGGCTGCTCATCTTTTTATGTCCTGACTCGACTGGATCCATGCAATTGAGTTTCTTCTTTTTCACGTTGCCTGAACTTTCGGAGCACCCCAGCTGCCCTCCTGGGTGCCAGTGTTGGCCCTCGGTTCCTCTTGCGGTATTACAGTGAGTTCAAACCCTGTTGAAGGGCAAAGTCCATCCCTTTCCCAGTGACTTCCTGACAAAAAGACTGGCAAAGTCAGTGACTAAAAATAAATAAGGCAGTAGTAATTTTCACCAAAGGAAACTATCTAGATCCTGAGTACGTTTGTTCTGAGGAGAAAAGCCAGGCTGCACACAGTTTGCCGGTTATTTAATACAGCGTTGGTACCACGGTGAGGAAAATGACCGCAAACTTACATGACGTGTAGATAACGTTCAATAACATACTCAGTACACCCCTTTTACCCTTTCAGAACATTTTTTTCCCTCCTTTTCCAGCACCCTCGCAGGAGAGCGGCGGCTGCCGCCCC